>NW_017386213.1:0-36208 GCF_000237925.1 Schistosoma mansoni
ATGATGAGGCGGATGAAGAAGATTATGTATATGATAAGGTTTGTGATGATGATGATGATGATGATGATGATGATGATGATGATGATGATGATGATGATGATGATGATGATGATGATGATGATGATGATGATGATGATGATGATGATGATGATGAAGTATATGAGAATGATGAATATTATCATGATAATGAGGATGATGTTGATGTTTTGAATGATGATGTTAAACATAATAATTGTATTATTTATGATAATAATTTGTTTAATCTAACTAATCGTTGCAATGCGATTTGATAATAATTCTTATTTTGATTTTCTATCAATTCTCCTTTGATTGGTATAGGATGAAGGTATTCAAAGAAGGAGAATACAGAATGGAACAATTAAGAAGAATGTGATTTTGATTCTGTACAAATTTGATTTTACATTGTATAATATAATCTTAAAATAATGCACATTTGTGTTTTCATTGTGTTAATCGGTAGATAGTGAATGTGGGCAGCTTAGAGCGTACTAGTAAAAGTCTGACCACTGTGTAAGTTCAGTGAAGTGTACGAGTTGCTCGGTTGTGTAGCTGTGGTAATTGTACTAACTGATGATTCCTTCATACGTGATTGCGCTCTGATTACGAATTGCGAATATAATACGTTGATTTGTGCTCACCTAGTTCTGACTTCATGGTCGGTTGATTGATTGCTAATATGAATATTGTCAACTTACAAGCAAAATTAATTCACAAACATATACGTTCATTGCGACAAATTAAAATAGTATGTAGTAACTATGGTGCAGTGAATGAGCTTGATTTCCAGTCAAGTCTATTTCCGGAAACGAGATGAGTTATCCACTACTCCCGATGGTATTTTGTGGTCAAGTGATGGCGTTGTTATTCTTCATCCATTACTTAAATCTGTCCTTCAACATCTTCATAGTGGAGATTTGTTGGTTGAGAATATGAAATTCCTAACAAGGCTCACGTGTTCGTGATCGGAAACAAATCCAGATATATATGGTAGAGAAAACAATTGTGGAAGATGTGATAAGTCGGAGAGTCGTACTTCGAAGTGTACTCCATGACAAGTATCGTCTGAGTACTGGAGAAGAAGAATTCATGCAGACTATTGTGGTTTATTTATTATTGTGGTTTATTTTGTAGGTGGATTACATGTATAATATAGTAGTGGTGTTCCAGTGTCTGCTAGGGATCCCACATATTTCCAACATCAAGTGAGTTCAAATGTGATTTAATTGTATATGGGAAAACCAATGCTTTTCTGTGTGTTAATAACAGTAGTAATAACAATAACAATAATGATAGCATTCTCAAGTTAGGAAGTTCTGTTGAATACCTTGTCAAGTCCACCGAAGTTGAGCATCAGGAGTGGGTAACAGACACAAACTGTCATGACTTCTCCTTAGATATATTGTTCTGCAAAAAACAATCGTTCACCTGAATAAAACTCACATTCATGGTGTTTAACACAGCACGAACTGCAAAGTGTCAGTTCAGACAAATAGGAAACTGACCAATCCATGTGGTTGAACGAGTAGGGAATACATTAAGCAATCAATAACTGATTAGTTAGAGATCAATCAGTGAAATACACTAAGAGAATTGTGCAACTCACTTCTAGTTACTCGTAAGTAGTGTGTGTAGATGTCATACACAAATCTCTCAAATTTAAACCATCATACAAATCGTTCACATTCACAAATAAATCATGCACAAACTAACTATACATTCGTACATCTGTCTTTCATTATTTCGACTCAGTTTACTATAGATATTCTCCATCGAAAGAAAGATTGCTTGATTCTTCAATTTCATTCGAATTATTATTATTATTATTATCATTTTTGTAGCACTGGACATTTGGGGATGTTAGTTTCGAGATCCTCATGTTACCTTCCACTGATCGAATCATCCCGTGTCGATTGTAATGCGGTAGTATTTCGTCTGCCAAGTATTTATTTCACTGTGATATGTAGACATAGTTATTTATGCAAACGACTCGGTTGATAAATTGATCACGCGAATTCGATCAGTGTTATGGACTAGGACAAAGATAACAATGGGCACTGCTATGTGACCAATCAATTGTTTGAATTTTCGTATGGCTAAGCCTTCAATAAACCACAGTATACGCCCATTTACACTTTTAAACAACACAACAAAAGCCGAGTTAAGACCAATCTTAAGACCTGTTTCGATTATATGTTTGGCAATAGAAGATGATGGATGTTTATCCTCTACTCCTTTTGGGTCATTCGACTCTATTTGTTTTTTCAACCATTATGGTACATGTTCACCCACACTAATTTTCAGATCACCATTGCTCCTCCCTACGTATGTGTGACCACACACACACACACACTGAGAGACACACATTTAAATTGGTAAACGCACTGGGATGTGACACAATCGTTTTCATGTCGTCTACGTTTTGAACGAAGCATGGACTTCGTTCCTTCTTTGATTATGACCTTCGCTGAACAATACGTTTTGTTGATGACAGACAGAATTAAGCCTTTGTTTCAATGAAAGGCTATTTGAATCACCTCTAAATGGTAAGGTGATGTAGATAGGTTTTTTCTCTACCAAGACTACAGTAGGTCTAACTGTGTCCTGAACATTCCATCTATTGATAAATTTACGAGGACAACCATTCCCGATTAATGTCTTGGTGTAAAGCTAAACTGGTAGATATAGCACACCAATTTCATAATGTTGGACCAAAGCAGAGAAGCATGTTAACTTCTCAACATTTTAAATCACTAAAAGAACTACGAACAAACACTGATATTGTCTTGTTGAAGCCTGATAAATGATCAGGCGTGGTTATCATGAACAAATGTGAATATAAGGGTAAGATGTTATCCATCTTCAGTGATGAAAGTAAATTCATGCTTGATGTTGAATTGGGAGGTATTAACAAACTAGAGGGAAGAGTAAATTCAAACCTGGAAAAATTGTTACACATGAATATTATTGATAAAGAGGAAATGAATTTCTCAAAACCTATGGGTTCTGAGTATCTTCATTTATATCTGAACTACCCAAAATTCATAAATTAAATACTCCTTTACATGCAATTTTATCAATGTGCCGATCACCCACACATAACCTAGCCAAATGGCTAACAAAATTATTCCATCCTATTCGAAGACGTTTATGTAAGTATTCTGTAAAGGATTCTTTTCAATTGGTCGATCATTTCGGTGACATTAATATCAAAGGAAAAACTATGTGCTCATTTGACGTGAATTCCTTATTCACGTCAAATGTACCTTTAAAAAAGACTATTGACATTTTATGTGACTATATATCTTCAAACAACCTTAAATTACCTATCACCTTAAAAATTCTTAAAGATTTATTACTTTTATGTAATGATAAAGTTGAGTTGAGTTGAGTTGAGTTGAGTTTTGAAGGCGAATACTTTGGTCAGATTGATGGGGTTGCTATGGGTAGTCCGTTAGGACCATTACTAGCAGATGTGTTTATGGCACATGTGGAAAATTTGTCTGAAGACTTAATCGGAAACATGTCACTTTACAAGAGATATGTGGATGATATCTTAGTGATCGGTGAAAGAAAGGAAAATATAAACTGCCAATTGATGAATAAATTTAACACTATCCAAAACCATATCAGTCTTTCAAGCGAAGAGGAGAAGAACGACCAACTTCCCTTCCTAGATGTACTTCGAAGCAGACGAGAAGATGGCTCAATGAAACGATCCATTTTGCGAAAACCGACGTGAATGGGTCATAATGTTAGTTACTATAGTTATTGTCCTGTGCAATACAAACGTGGTTTGGTAAAGTGCCTTTTTAACAGTCTTCGTCATATTTGCACAAACGACGCTATTGATGATGATGATGATGGTAAGTTGTTAACCAAGACATTAATCGGGAATGGTTATCCTCGTAAATTTATCAATGGATGGAATGTTCAGGACACAGTGAGACCTACTGTAGTCTTGGTAGAGAAAAAACCTATCTACATCACCTTACCATTTAGAGGTGATTCAAATAGCCTTTCATTGAAACAAAGGCTTAATTCTGTCTGTCATCAACAAAACGTATTGTTCAGCGAAGGTCATAATCAAAGGAGGAACGAAGTCCATGCTTCGTTCAAAACGTAGACGACATGAAAACGATTGTGTCACATCCCACTGCATTTACCAGTTTGTTCTCTCCTTAAACCTATCCTGGTAATATATGTTTATTATCCAGAGTGACTAGGTGTCAAATTGTTTTCACATTATTTTTATCATTATTATCCTTGTCTACTCTTACTCTCCCCCTCCATTCCCAGTCTAGTTGACCTTCTACTTTTTATATATAAATCTTCCTAACAACTATATGATGTGTGATCAGATTGTTCGAAATGTATTGCGCTAATATACTATCACATAGTTCTGATAATCTTCGTCTTCTTATTACATTATCGAAACAATCTTATAGTAAGGAATACTACTTCTGAAATTATAACGTTATTCTGTATTCATATAAAAGATACATAAATGACACACAATATAATGGGAAATCGAACAGAATTACATACGATGTGGTTGTGCAACACTCTCCTCCTGTGTATTTATGGGAGCTGAGAGAAAAGCAACAACACACCTGAATCAAGTATGCTTAAGCAAAGTGTGGAAAACCTATCTACAAAGCAGTTATCGTTTGTGTGTGCATCTACGAAACTCGTTAATTTGACGGTACCCTATTTTAATTGTCTTCCTTTAGGCTGTACACAACCGAGTGACGTCAGATTTCACCATACAGTTAATCAAGTAGTCAGTCAGTCAGTCAAAATCTACGTACAGGTAGAGCTGAAGCGGCCATACCGAACCAGAAGTATCAGGAATTATTACAGTAGCGATGATAGTGAGGAAGACCACATACTGAGAGCATGGCTCAGAGAAGAAGAAATCTAAACGTTTGCAAGATTGAACACATAAATATATAAATTTGTATATATACTGTCTAGCGAGACCCAGAAATCTGACTTTGTCGCTTTACTTACATTTTTATCAATCACATCACATGAAGAATATTCTAGGATAATTAGTCAGTGTCATACTCACACGAATCATTGGTGTGGACATTATCCTCACTTACAAAACACTGATTGGACTGAATACAGTCACAGTGTGATGAGTAATACCGATGTCGACAAATATAAGTAGTATGTATCATCAATGGAATATATATATATATACCGAGACCAAGAAATCTGACATTGTGAATTTACTTAGATGTTCATGTCTGTATGGTCCTGAAAATTGCTGACAATAGACATGACAAGCTCATGAAAAATTAGGAAGCATTTTGTCCAATCAGCATTTGATTTGTTCGGTTGCGTAGCTGTCGTACACTTCACTGGCCTTACACAGTGGTCAGACTTTTACTAGTACGCCCTATGCTGTCCACATTCACTATCTACCCGTTGGCACATTGAAAACACAAATGTGGATTGTTTTAAAATTATATTATACAATGTAAAATCAAATTTGTACAAGATAAGAATCACATTCTTCACTGTTCCTTTCTAATATTCTCCTTCGTTGAATGCCATCATCCCATACCTATCAAAGGAGAATAGATAGAAAATACAAATAATCATCATTTTCAAATTACATTATAACGTCTATTTAGATTACAATAATTAGTACAGTAAACGAAAAAATAAACAACATGCATGATACCTTATTGTGATAACTATCAACCTTAATTATTATAACGCTCATCATGATAATTAAGATACTAGACAGCTAATCGTAGACATGATGATCGTCACAACATATAGTGCAACAGTCACCATAACCTTTAATACAATATTTGTATATTTCTGTATAACTGATTTAATCAAATTACAGATGAAAATGGATAACATAATATTTTGTATAATGGTCCCAATTATAGTTTTCATCTCCATCAGTATAACGAAAACAATAATGCTGAGTAATAGTATGGTCATAATTTTAATATATGTACAAATGATATAGACAGAAAATCGCAGAGGACAAATAAACAGCCGTCCACTGCGTGTCCGACTCTCAACTGATTTTTATGACTGTTGCATGCTAATTAATACATACAACTTACATTTGAGTTTACACGATCGATACGAGTCGAGTGACTGCTAATCAATTAGCTGTATATTGATTGATCGATAGACCTTTGGTTTAGTCTGTAAATATGATGATAAAAATAATGCGACAAACAATGGTCAGACGTGTAATTAGAGTTAATTTGTATGCGACTCCTCTTGGTGTTTCTGTGCTTTATTCCAAATCTCCACTATTCATATATTGGCAAACAATCTGACTGGTAGCTTGTCTATCCGTCAATGTGTAGTGTATTCAGAAGTTTATGTTCATTTAGTGGATAAATAAAATGTGACAAAAGATTATTTTGAAAAGTGTTTCCATTGTAAGCCATTTTGTTGACGAATATAAACACTTTATACGACCGGTTGGAATGAGTTACTCCTGATATGCTCTTAGTGAACATATTTATTGGTTTCGGTTTATCTGGAGACATAGTAGTTCGTTGTTTTGAGGTAATACTAATATATTGGTGTTATGGTGAATGAGAACGAACAAGTGGGACAAGCAAATATATTCGAATACAGAACGCAAACTTGATCAAATGGTTCAAGTGGTTGAGGACGGAATAGAAGAAGCTTTTGCTTAACGGGATTCCGTTTCTAATAGCAGTGGGTCGCCAATACCTCCAGGGGAAAAAAAGAATTTGGTAAATCATGATAATATGTTATCCTTGGTCCCTAAGAACAAGTCAAGTTTCCTCTTAAAAGACTCATGGGAAGTCGCTTGGACTAGCTCAGTCGGCAAAATCAATAGCTCTTTAAGTGTTCGACATTGGATGCTGACCACATTATTGTAAGTGGACTTGTTTAACTGAAGGCGTTCGGTCGTGCATTCCGAGACCTGACTACCCGAAAACCCTTAATCCTAAGGTTCTTTTCGCAGTTTAGCTTTCGAGTTTTTAACTCTGTCAGGGCATTCTTCCACTTGATCCGATCCTCAAGTGGCCAGTCTGGTCGAAGACGAATATTTGAATCACGAATTTTGCGTGCGTTATTCAACACTACGTCTCTTTACTCAAAATAACCGAATACTAATTTTAAGATCTTTCTTTGTTGGGTCTCGCCTCCAACATATTTACCGAGTCTGATTACTTCCATGATATGTACCCCTGAGACCTCTTCGGGCAGTTCATTTCTGATGACAGATCCCACTAACTGCAGATCGTGGGCATGTCTCTTGGCAGGGCCGTTGTCTTTCGATTCTTCTAGATTCCAAATGATTACACTAGCGACCTGTTTAACTTCTTTAAAAGTCGTGTTCACGGCTTTCGACCGTGATGTCAGGTCCTGCATGTTAGCTACTGACTTCTTACTGTTAGGTTTCCTTTTAAAAGTGTCGCATGAGTCGAGCGAGTGGCTCACAACAAAATTTGGTGAAGCCGAACTGTTCCCATCCACGATAGAGCTAAATATTTTCTTACTTTTGGACTTTAGCGGAGTGACCTGATACGGAGGACGTCAGTCCAACAAGGACTTGCCGACTATACGCGCGTTCACTTTAGGTATGTTTCCATCTCTTTTACGTTTCCGCGTTATCAATTTCCCACCAGTCTCAGCATCCAGATTAGAACTACTCGGGACGACAGTGGTTCTAGCCGGGTCATCAGTCGCTGCTGAAGCAACTTGTCTATCAATATCTAATGGCGTGTCTCTCATTAGTTGTTTCGGAGTAGAAAGTTCTGCTTCTTGTTGCACCATTGGGTGTCTGGCAGACGCCATGGCAGCATTTACGACACTGATACAATCTTCGTTATCAGTATCCATGTTGCCGGTACGGCCCTCGTCGACCTTTTTGTTAGCTAATGTTAGAAGGCTAATTGTTTCTTGAATGAGTAATGTTTTGCTTGAACAACAACGAACATACAGAGCGAATGATAATTGGGCTTTGAGCACCTTTTATAGGAAGTAGGAGTTAAGCGGGAGCACATTTTGTGGAACCACTTCTTACATTCATCACATTGCATCCCATCTTCCACAGAGAATAAGCAGTATGGCTGTCCACACTCGTGTGCAGAGCTGGCCATCTTAAAATGAACCAAAATGATAGACAAAATGGATATGTTAGACAAATCACAACCTTGATCAAATAAATCAAGTCGAAGTCGACCAAGAATGCTTTGGTGCAATAAATACACAAAAGCAAGATCAAAATACACAAATACAATATCACGTTAACTGAAATAAATTCAATTAAAATGTAAACAGTAGTTTTTATGCGTAATTTACGACCAAAATAGTGAATTTAACTCGACGAGAAAGAATACCACTGTCCTTTTAAATAGCGCGCCTTTAGTATTGGTATTAGAAATTTTTATCGATTGAATATCAAGTTAATTTACCGCTTCGTAGTTAATACATGCAGTTCTAGCATCTTGAAAGGAACAGTTCGACATTCTTAACAGATCCTTTTACAGACCTGGAATATTAATTCCTACAGTTAATCGACCACTCAGCTGTACATGAAGTTGATCACCAAAATTGCATTTGGCAGCTTGTCTTTGCAATTCAAGGATGAATTCCTTAACGTTTTGGTTATTCTGACGAATCATCTTATGTAATTTTGCTTTCTCACGACATTCAAAACTGGTGCACTTCACATGATTTAATAGTAATTCCTTGAGAGTTGTATATGGGAGCGAGATCGCCTTATCTGGATATGCCAAGGTTTTTAGTGAACTGTAGGCTTCTTAACCGATGAATGTCAGAAAATGTGCCACAATTTTGTCACCCTTCACGTCTTTCTTAGTCACGATCCATATCTCAAACCTTTCAAAATAATCCTCAAAAGCTTCAGAAGTTGTATTTCGACGTTCACTTGGGAGCAGGAGCGACCTGAAACAGCAACACAACAGTCAGGACAGACAAGTGCGTCTGAAGTGAGAACACGGTGTGATGGTGCAGCAGATATATTTGAAATTGAAATACGCGGTTTTTAATACAAAAGGGGAAAGTTATTACAAAATAGTTTTACTCGTTATTCTGCAGGTTCAGACGACGTAGGGCTTGTTCTTCTTCTTCCAGTGCATTCACTCTTTGTTGTCCGTTACACTACTCCCTCTCTCCATGAGGCACTGTCCTCAGTGCCTGGTTGCGGGCATGGATATGCTATTCCCCCTTCTGGTGGCACCTCGTAATGGCTGGTAGCCGTCGGGGGATTGACAAACGGGGCATCTAAGTGCACCGTTGTTTTATCCGGCTTCAGTTGGTTGTAGTGTGCCGTTAGAACGTCGTCTTGAGGTCGCTGGAGGTTGCGTAGGACGAATGTTGTAGGGGACCGAATAAATACGATTTCGTAAGGCCCTTTCCAAGGTTGGTGAAACTTGCCGCATGTTCCTGGTGGGGCCATAGGGCGATGTAGCCACACACGATCTCCAGGTTTATATACGGGCCCGTTCGCATGTCGATCGTACACATTCTTTTGGTGTTTGCTGGCATTTTGTAGATTAGCTTTAACTAGACGGTATGCGTCGGCTAGGCGGCTACGAAGGTTACGGACGTATGGTACATAGTCTTGAGCTTCGAAAGGCAACAACGGCATTTGGATCTCTACAGGCAGGCGTAATTCATGTCCAAAGAGTAAAATCGCAGGTGAAAATCCCGTGGAACCGTGAACTGATGCGCGGTAAGCTAACAAGCATTGGGGTATTGCATCATCCCAGCATTCCGTCGACAAATTATTGATAAACGACTGTAGGAGGGTTTTAATGGTTCGGTTTGTTCTTTCTACTAAACCGTTACCTTCAGGGTGGTATGCAGTGGTATGTGTTTTGCGGATACCCAATAATCGGCATACCTGAGCGACGAGATGGCTTTCAAAAGCTGTACCTTGATCGGAATGGAGTGAGAATGGAGCGCCATAACGGGAGACCCAATGATCAATGAAAGCTCGAGCGACCGTGAGGGCATCTTGTTGAGGTATAGGGACGGCTTCACACCATTTGCTAAAATAGTCCACCATCACCAGTATATAACGGTTTCCGTTCTTTGATGTCGTAAGGGGCCCCATGATATCGATACCGACTCGTTGATGTGGACCTTCTGTCGTCATTGGGACTAACGGTGCACGGGGTCTTTGCTGCGGTGACTTGATGGCATGGCACGTGCTACAATTTTTGCAGAATTCAGTCACGTCTTCATGGATGGATGGCCACCAAAACCTCTGGCAGATCGCATGTTCAGTTTTTCGTTTCCCCGAGTGCCCGAGTTCTCGATGCACCTGCTCCATAATATTCTGAACTTGCACACGTGGTACTATCAACAGTGGTTGTTTTGACTCGCTGACTATAAATAGTGTGTTCCCATACAATCTCAGGCTACTCCACTTGGTACAAAGACGGCGCGTCGCTGGGGAATGATCCTTTAACTCTGCTGTAGAAGGTTTATCGTTTCCGTGTAGTTGTCGTAGGTAAATGAACTGCAGGTCAGGGTCTGATGCTTGAAGAGACGGCCAGTCGATCTCTGGGGCTGTGCTAAGGACAGCACTAATGGTACTAGGAGCATAGGGTATACGGGACAGAGAGTCGGCGTTTGTGTGACGGCTGCCTGGTCGGTATTCGCAAGTAAAATCAAACTCCTGTAGTCGCTCTTGCCAGCGTGCCACTTGGCCTTCTGGTTCGCGGAAGGAGCGGAGCCATTGTAATGCACGGTGGTCTGTGCGTACACGGAAAGGTTTACCTAGTAAATAATGGCGGAAATGTTGTAAGAATTTTACTAATGCTAACATCTCTCAACGCGTTGTCGAATATCTTGTTTCGCTCTTATCCAGTCGACGGCTAGCGTACGCAATGACTCTTTCTTGCCCATCTGGGGCCACTTGTGATAGAACTGCTCCAATAGCGGAGGAACTGGCATCCGTATCAAGTATAAATTCTCCCCCGCTTGCTGAGGTATCCGGAACGGCTAATATAGGTGGAGAGCTTAGTCGTGTCTTCAAAGCATCGAACGCCTGTTGACACTCTGTAGTCCATAAAAATTTTCGTCCTTTGTGCGTCAAACGGTGTAAGGGTGCTGCTAATGATGCAAAGTCACGGACAAAGCGTCTGTAGTAAGAAGCTAGGCCAAGAAAGCTACGAACGTCTTCAGGTGATTTGGGCTGTGGCCAATTAACAATGACACGTGTCTTTTCTTTATCGGTGCCTACTCCATCTGCAGTGATACGATGTCCTAAGAAAACTACTTCTTTCTGCAGCAGACGACATTTGGACGGTTTTACTTTTAGGTTGTGTTGTTGAAGGCGATGGAGAACTGCTTTCAGATTAGCATTATATTGCTCAGGTGTGCTACCATACACAATAATGTCATCGAGATAAATCAAACATTTATGAGGTACTATATCTTGTAAAACTGTTTGCATTAATCTTTGGAAGGTAGCTGGGGCATTCGTTAGGCCGAAAGGCATTACTTGGAATTCGTATAAACCATTTGGCACTACAAATGCGGTTTTCTTTCTATCTTGTGGTCTGACTTCCACTTGCCAGTACCCTGATGCTAGGTCTAGCGTTGAAAACCAACATGCGCCACTCAAAGCGTCTAATATAGCATCGATTCTCGGAAGAGGAAAAGAGTCACGCTTAGTTATAGCGTTAAGGCGTCGATAGTCTATGCAGAGACGCAGAGAGGAATCTTTCTTTTTAACCAGGACGATAGGTGATGCCCAGGGGGATGATGACGGTACTATAATATTCTTGTCAAGCATATCCTTTATCATCGTATCCAGTTGTGGTTGATAGTGTACTGGCACTCTACGAGGCGGTTGCCTAAGTGGTCTGTGGTCCCCCGTGCAAATGGTGTGTTGCACCGTACTCGTGCGATTGCCGGAAATACTCTCTTCGAATACCGAACTAAACTGTTGAAGCACGGCAATCGTTGCATGTCGATCTTTCTCTTTTAGTGTTCGGTTGTCGTTTACTTGCCGCACCAGGTCTGAGATTCCCACATATGACACAGCTTTAAATGGCGTGTTAGTATGGTGCAAGCGTATTTTAGTCTCTCCAAATTTAGCTTCCAAGCTGTCCATAAATATACAAGCTTTATGTTCTAACATGAAGTCGACTCCGAGTATCATATCCCAAGTCAAAGTCGGACAAACTAAAAACCCATGACGGAACGGATGTCTATCTATCATTAGGTCCAACCATACCTTAGAGTTCGCTTTCAATGGGTCTCCGCTAGCTGTGAGTAATGTGGATGGGTATCGCGTCTGTTGGACTTTACGATTAAGCCTTCCTAAAAACTCGCTCTTAATTAGGGATACTGACGCTCCGGTGTCTAATAAAACTTCGATATCGATACCCTGTACTCTAGCCTTAATCGTGATGGGACGCACATGGTTAGCATAAGAAGATAAATGGAAAATGTACGGCTTACTTGTGTTACCAAAACGATTATGACCACATTTCTTTGCGTTTTTGCCAAACCTTCGACAGTACGGGCATTCGGATTGACGACCATGATAACTATTCGTTGGTCTCCACTTCTTCTCAGTGGGATTGAACTGTCTTCGACTGCTGTTCCAGTGGGAAGACCGGGTAACGTTAGATATGCGTTGAGGGTTCAGTGGGCGACTCGCTTTTGTGGGCTGCATTACTGCCATCGCAGTTGGCTGGTGCATGTCAAGTGGGCTTTTAAGCTGCTCGGCTGCCATGAACCGGAATGTAACTCTTTTTAAGGAATTTATATCTGTTGGAGGGTTTAGAAGGAAGTGTTCCTTTAAGGAACTGGATAGTAACCCTTCCACGAACCGAGACTTGATCAATTCATCTCTTCCAGTGGCATCAAGACAAGGAAATGCTTGCACAGCCATCTGTTGCAAAGAATTAAAATAATCCATTGGATTCTCGCCGGGTGTTTGATGTCGTGACAAAAATCGGATGGCTGCTTGTTGGGGATCCACCGGCGTCGAAAAACAATCATCGAGAATCTTCCAGTTCTGAGCGAGAGTATTGTCCGCCGCAAACCCGTTAACTATAGCTCTTTTGGTAGCTTCGTCACTGAGGTAGGACACCAGATAATCGAATTGTTCCGAAGCTGGAACTTTACGAAGATATGCTGCAACTTTGAACTTCCACACTGTATAGTCTGACGAGTTTTCCAGGAGTGGCGGTTGACGGGGAGCTGAGCCAGTAGTTGGGTTGACTGGAATCACCGGCGGTTCGTTCAGGTTTTCATCGCGTTTTTTTAGTGAACACCTCCATCACCACTTGTAGCACGTTGTATTTCGACGTTCACTTGGGAACAGGAGCGACCTGAAACAGCAACACAACAGTCAGGACAGACAAGTGCGTCTGAAGTGAGAACACGGTGTGATGGTGCAGCAGATATATTTGAAATTGAAATACGCGGTTTTTAATACAAAAGGGGAAAGTTATTACAAAATAGTTTTACTCGTTATTCTGCAGGTTCAGACGACGTAGGGCTTGTTCTTCTTCTTCCAGTGCATTCACACTTTGTTGTCCGTTACACACTGTCCTTTTAAATAGCGCGCCTTTAGTATTGGTATTAGAAATTTTTATCGATTGAATATCAAGTTAATTTACCGCTTCGTAGTTAATACATGCAGTTCTAGCATCTTGAAAGGAACAGTTCGACATTCTTAACAGATCCTTTTACAGACCTGGAATATTAATTCCTACAGTTAATCGACCACTCAGCTGTACATGAAGTTGATCACCAAAATTGCATTTGGCAGCTTGTCTTTGCAATTCAAGGATGAATTCCTTAACGTTTTGGTTATTCTGACGAATCATCTTATGTAATTTTGCTTTCTCACGACATTCAAAACTGGTGCACTTCACATGATTTAATAGTAATTCCTTGAGAGTTGTATATGGGAGCGAGATCGCCTTATCTGGATATGCCAAGGTTTTTAGTGAACTGTAGGCTTCTTAACCGATGAATGTCAGAAAATGTGCCACAATTTTGTCACCCTTCACGTCTTTCTTAGTCACGATCCATATCTCAAACCTTTCAAAATAATCCTCAAAAGCTTCAGAAGTTGGATGAATGTCCAACTGTTGTATCGCGGGCTCCATCGTGACGCCAATATGGTAATCAGAAGTATTTGAATTGTAGTATCAACTAGCAATCCCAGGAATAACGCAATGTAATCAAGAAGTATTAGATGAGCACACGCGAATGTATTGTATTCGGAATCCAAAATTAAAACAGTCATCAACACAAAGAAAGCATTGATTCGTTCAAACATCACACCTTCATAGAACTAATCTTTATCGTCGTCGTTGCTATCATTGGTGAGAGCATAACATTTGACAACATTCATTATGATCCCCCCTTCTTTGTTTTCAATGATGCTTTGATTATCCTGGATCCATGAGATTCCCATCCTATAAGTGCGTTTCGTGCTTCTCTAGACAGCATTACAACAACTCCCTGATTGTGTGGAGCATTTTCCCCTTCGTGACCGGGGTACAACAGCACCTCTCTCGTATCTATCCTTTGTTGTCCAGCTTGTGTCCAATGGGTTTCGCTGATTCCGAGTACTGCCAATTTGCATCTCCTCATTTCCATTGCTATTTGACTGGTCTACCAAATTGTCCGAACGTTCCATGTACCTATAGAGTGTTGCTCTGGTTGTTAGAAAGGACATATAACTTGTGACTTCCGAAAAATGTCGGCTTTCATCATGAGGCTTCATAATTATTCCTTCAACTCCCAACGCAGAGTTTAAATGGTTAGCGTTTGACTTGTGGCGGACCAAAAAGCATGTTAACCAAAATAGCAATGAAAGAATATTACGTCCAAAGTTTATGCAATAATAAACAGTTTATAAGTTATTAACACACACATAAAAGTCAGGGACGTTACTTAAATTGACTGGCGGTTGCGTGTTCAGTTGGGTTTGGTACCAGTGATCCACAATTATAGAAGATTAATAATTCCAATATGGACGATATCGCTCCAGTAAGTTTACCAAGCGTAGAATGCAATACGAATGTCACAATAGTCTATAAATGTAGATGATAGTCAATTAATAATTCATTTATCATGTTTGCAGGCATATTAGAACGAGGCAGATATGTATTAAAGTGTATTTATTGATGAGCAGTTACAATGTCGTACTATGTGGGATTCAAAACGGAAGGAACTCAATTAACGAGTGTTCAAGGTCATAAACTTAAACAACATGTACAACTGTTTAGTGCTAAATGTACAGAATATGAAAATACACAAAATACGTGCAAAAATAATGAAAAATTGTTTACAAAATAGGTTTAATAGTCCCTTCTCCACATAGCTCCCCCCCAGAGTGTCCGGAGGTAACACTGATTACAATATTAACAACAAAAATTTAAAAAAAATTGTATATAGATGTACACAAAATAATATTTACAGTAATAGCGAAAAAAAGGTGGATATAGGAATGATAGGCGCATTAATAATATAGGATATGCTACCGTGTAAAAAGAAATTAGCATTGATGTAGCATAGTATAAGAACTACACAAAATAAAATGGAAGTACGAGTATTAAACATTTTGGTTTGCTAGTGATAATAAAAAAGTGCAAAATTATTCAAAGTCTCGTAAAATAACAATTGGATTTTATTGCACAGTTTAATGAATAATTAGGTACCGTTCACTCGTTTATTACTATAACAATTTTTCTTGTTAGAAACTAAAGAAAATAAATAGCTTTTATTAGAAAATGGAGTAACTTAACTATGTAATGCATGTAGTTGAATGTTTTCGATTTTTGTTAGTCGGCGAAATGTATATAACGCTTAGGTTTTTTAACCAACCTACCAGAGCGAGTCAAAGACAGTTTAAGGCGAAGTTCGTCCTCCTCCATTGGCTTCTCGGTAACAGAAGGTAGGGGTTGTTGGTCGTCAGCACTGACTTCTTTAAGTTGAGTCGCTTCGTAAAAAGCTGGTTTAATTCTATCTATGGAAATAGTCTCTTTGTTCCCATTTCGGTTGATAACAAAGTGTTTGGAAGTACGTTTGATTACTTTATAAGGACCTTCATGTGGTGGTTTCAGTGGCTTTTTAACGGCGTCAATTCGAACGAAAACGAATTTGCACGTTTCAAGGTTTTTATCTAGTTGCACTCGGTTGTTATCTTCTCACGGCGATATTGGTTAAATATTCTGCATCGTCTGCAGTGAGCAGCTTACAAAACGGGAAGGATTCCCTAACGTTGTGGATTCGCAATTGACTAATTGGCCAGGTAATGTTTATGTTGCACCGTGGACTAATTCGGTGGCAGTGCATCCAATGTCTTCTATAATCGTGGAATGAATACCCAGGAGTACGAGCGGTAAAGCATCGCCCTATGCTTTCCACATTCACTATCTACCCGTTGGCACATTGAAAACACAAATGTGGATTGTTTTAAAATTATATTATACAATGTAAAATCAAATTTGTACAAGATAAGAATCACATTCTTCTTCACTGTTCCTTTCTAATATTCTCCTTCGTTGAATGCCATCATCCCATACCTATCAAAGGAGAATAGATAGAAAATACAAATAATCATCATCTTCAAATTACATTATAACGTCTATTTAGATTACAATAATTAGTACAGTAAACGAAAAAATAAACAACATGCATGATACCTTATTGTGATAACTATCAACCTTAATTATTATAACGCTCATCATGATAATTAAGATACTAGACAGCTAATCGTAGACATGATGATCGTCACAACATATAGTGCAACAGTCACCATAACCTTTAATACAATATTTGTATATTTCTGTATAACTGATTTAATCAAATTACAGATGAAAATGGATAACATAATATTTTGTATAATGGTCCCAATTATAGTTTTCATCTCCATCAGTATAACGAAAACAATAATGCTGAGTAATAGTATGGTCATAATTTTAATATATGTACAAATGATATAGACAGAAAATCGCAGAGGACAAATAAACAGCCGTCCACTGCGTGTCCGACTCTCAACTGATTTTTATGACTGTTGCATGCTAATTAATACATACAACTTACATTTGAGTTTACACGATCGATACGAGTCGAGTGACTGCTAATCAATTAGCTGTATATTGATTGATCGATAGACCTTTGGTTTAGTCTGTAAATATGATGATAAAAATAATGCGACAAACAATGGTCAGACGTGTAATTAGAGTTAATTTGTATGCGACTCCTCTTGGTGTTTCTGTGCTTTATTCCAAATCTCCACTATTCATATATTGGCAAACAATCTGACTGGTAGCTTGTCTATCCGTCAATGTGTAGTGTATTCAGAAGTTTATGTTCATTTAGTGGATAAATAAAATGTGACAAAAGATTATTTTGAAAAGTGTTTCCGTTGTAAGCCATTTTGTTGACGAATATAAACACTTTATACGACCGGTTGGAATGAGTTACTCCTGATATGCTCTTAGTGAACATATTTATTGGTTTCGGTTTATCTGGAGACATAGTAGTTCGTTGTTTTGAGGTAATACTAATATATTGGTGTTATGGTGAATGAGAACGAACAAGTGGGACAAGCAAACATATTCTCAGTCAAATCTAATAACGATACAGTATATTCTTCATTTGTAACATGTCAATAAATTATCTCGGACTTTACTGTTCTTTCGTTTTCACACCAATCACTCTCTGTTGTTGTTCTCTTCTCTTCGATCTATTTAACCCACTACTGCCAGACACTCCACTTTCTATCGATGATACATACTACTTAAATCTGTCGACATCTGTAGCACACACCACACTGTGACTGTATTCAGTCTAATCAGTTCTTGTAAATGAGAATAATATCCACACCAATGATTCGTGTGATTATGACATTGACTTATTACCCAAGAATATTCTTCATGTGATGTGTTTTATGATTTGATAAATCTTGTACCCCCAAGTTAGAACTACACAGCGACGTCAACACGAGAGGAAAGGCGTAAAATGTATGAGAAGAACTTTACTCCAAAGGTTCATTTATGTAGAGAAAATATAGGGTTTTTATAGTATTTTAGAAGTCCTTGGATTTTCCAGAAAATTCTAGAATACTAGTAGCAGTGTAGTAATCAACCAATCGCAACCCCTACATATGACTGTTTATTTTCGCGTTATTTCTAGCAAAATTTCAAATCAAACGCTGATTGGACAAAATGCTTCTTAATGTTTCCTGAGCTTGTCATGTCTATTGCAGGAATATTTCAGAATCGCGCCAACACCTTTTTTGAAGATTCGGGGTCGGTATCCAGACTGCATTTGCTGACTATATCCTCCCACACGAAACAATGTTGGATCCTCAACTTTCGACATACCGACTTTGTTACAGATCGAGTTTATGGGACGATATGTTAATTTCAACCTTTCTATCCAATCAAGCCCCAATAAATCGAGTGATGGACGTTCTGTCAAAAGGATTACTTCCTTCTCCATAAGCTCTTTGACTGTGATTTCACAATGAATCTCACCAGCAATGTTCAGAATTCCACCAGATGCGCTATGTGCTGATTGATGGGTTGAATGTATTCTCAGTCTCTCAATTTTCCCCCACGTCCTCCTGCTTATAAGTGTTATATCGGAGGCTGTGTCTAGCTGTAGGTGTGCATCATACCCATTAATCTTGAGATAAACATACTTTCTACGATTATGGGAGCCGCTTCTGTTAACAACTACCATCACTTTGGCTGTCTGTGGCTTGAATCTTTTAAAATAAACTTCAGGTTGACGGCGTTTCCGGGTTTTGCAATGACTTTATTTGTGTCCTTTTCTGGAACACTTATTACAACGATGATTTTTAAACGGACAAAACGTTTCGAAATGCCAACCGCCACATAACCAGCATGGGGATGATGGTTTGCCGCTGTCACTACGATAATTCTGCATGCTCGAACCTTGTAAGACTTTTCTCTCGACAGCAATGACGTGGGGGAACTGGTTAGCGTTTTCTACCATCAAGGTATTATGCTTCAAATTCCCTAACCTTTGACATTCATTAGTTACTTCCTGCAGGATCATGTTGGGACAATGTTCAAGCTTGCTTAGGATTCTCGTTCGCATGTCAGCATCCTCGGGTGAACGCAGGCGACAGACAAATACTAGGTATTTAAACTGGTCAGTTATTGATTGTTTAATGTACTACTTATTCGTCTGACCACATGGTTGGTCAGTTTCCTATTTGTCTGAACTGACACTTTGCAGTTCGTGCTGTGTCAAACACCATGAATGTGAGTTTTATAATAATAATAATGATAATAATAATTTATTCTCAAATAACATTGTTACATGAGGCATGCCGGTTTACAGGCAAGATCAAATTGTTAAAGAAGTTACAATTTTCACTGTTGAAAATTACTCAGCTGGGTTGATATTTTATAAGATATGAATGTAAATGGATTTCATAAGGAACATGTCAATATCAATATCACACTTGGCGCACTTTATGGAGGTAGCGTTGCAACATACAACTGATGGTCGAGAATAGATACATGCGAAGTTGGGGGCTTTTAGAAGTTTCGAACTTATATCCCTCCAGAATATCGGAAGCATTAATAACGGTGTAGGACGAAGTCACCCGTGCCATTTCTGTTTTCGGTGGAGTATCTGCAGGAGGCTGAAAAAGGTGTAAGAAAAAGGAAGGACGAAAAGCAGAGCACACAATTTTCATGGAGGAATAGTTAAGGTATAACCATTTAGTCTATTTGTCTGTTACTGAAGTATTTATTAGGTAAGAACATACTAATGTGTTAAAGAAAAATAAGTGTGGGCAAGGTATGAGTGGATAAGGAACTGTATCAATGAAGGTAGTTCAGAAGGAAGTATGGAATTGTGTAATTATAAAATAAAGTGCTGAAAACAGTATTCCGATACAAATGGCTGTCTCCCTTTTTTTTCGAAGCTGTTTGAACTCTCTTATTTTTGTTTACAGATTTTATAGGGTATAGAGTGGGCTTCGCTTTTAGCCAATTGTCTAGTTTGCTTGTATTAGGATTACTTGGTAGGAAGTGGAACCAATTCAGCCTTTTTTTAACATGATTCAAAGTGGTATTTTGCATGAATAATTTCGCATCAATACCGTTGGTTCGTGACATCCCACATGACATAAGGAGCCGTAATTTAATATGTTCTGCCCCACAGACAAGGGGGGATTGAAGTTATCTCCCCACCATCATGTTTGCTGGTCAGCAACGCCACCCTCCCTCCTAACATAATTATTAACACTGTCACTAATAATACGTGTTGTGGCGATTAATTCCGCTTTAAATATTCCCAGTGAACACTTTCTTACACCTTGCAAACCTTTTATTATGTCTTGATATTGTGGCGGACCAAAAAGCATGTTAACCAAAATAGCAATGAAAGAATATTACGTCCAAAGTTTATGCAATAATAAACAGTTTATAAGTTATTAACACACACATAAAAGTCAGGGACGTTACTTAAATTGACTGGCGGTTGCGTGTTCAGTTGGGTTTGGTACCAGTGATCCACAATTATAGAAGATTAATAATTCCAATATGGACGATATCGCTCCAGTAAGTTTACCAAGCGTAGAATGCAATACGAATGTCACAATAGTCTATAAATGTAGATGATAGTCAATTAATAATTCATTTATCATGTTTGCAGGCATATTAGAACGAGGCAGATATGTATTAAAGTGTATTTATTGATGAGCAGTTACAATGTCGTACTATGTGGGATTCAAAACGGAAGGAACTCAATTAACGAGTGTTCAAGGTCATAAACTTAAACAACATGTACAACTGTTTAGTGCTAAATGTACAGAATATGAAAATACACAAAATACGTGCAAAAACAATGAAAAATTGTTTACAAAATAGGTTTAATAGTCCTATCTCCACAATATTTATCCTGAGAGGTTGAAGAAATATCTCAACCACCATTTGCAACATAATCTCTACGAACAAGTTCAGCCTGTATGGAATGAATGAATAGGAGTACATTTTGAAGGCAAAAAGGCAGACGAAGAAGTGACACGTTGAAGATGAACAGAGCTGAACAACAAACAACTCAATAAATTCATTGGAACCAGTTAACTGAAGCTGCTCATTGAGACATGAAATAAGAAGGATTAGTTAGGATCTAAAGATTTCAAGTTCTTGAAAGTAATAATGAACTCTATACTACCTTTGTTCACAATAAAGTCATGTAGTGAACAAAGGGATGTATATAATCGCTTTTGAATATGAACATTACCTTGCGAAGTGGTGGACAAAGATAAATGATTATTAGGAACAGACGAATTGTCGGGATCTAAGTTACAAGAATTAGTAATACCTGAAGCAAAGTGAACAGTAGTTTTGCATACTGACTGAATGTGTCCTATCTTACCACATTTAAAACATTTAGCATTACGAAATGCACATGAATTACGAAAATGAAATTTGCCACAAGATAAGCATTTACCAAACTTTTTATCACCTTTGTTGTTTGCTTTGCAGTCCCTTGTTAAATCACCTTTCATATTTCCACGAGAATAGAAATCATGATTAAACGAACGCAAATTTGATCAAATGGTTCAAGTGGTTGAGGACGGAATAGAAGAAGCTTTCGCTTAACGGGCTTCCGTTTCTAGTAGCAGTGGATCTCCAACACCTCCAGGGGAAAAAAAGAATTTGGTAAATCATAACAATATGTTATCCTTGGTCCCTAAGAACAAGTCAAGTTTCCTCTAAAAAGCCTCATGGGAAGTCGCTTGGATTAGCTCAGTCGGCAACGAATTCCAGAATTTGAAAACTCTTACGGAGTAGAAGTTGTGACTGCAGTCTGTCCCGCTATGTTGGGTCTACATTTTCTAGGTGTTACCTCTTACGTTAGATTATTTGGGATGCCTGAAGGTCGAAGAGCTTGAAAGTGCTAAGCGTAAGGTCTTAATGGTAGTCCAGAATGAGGTCTGTGGGAGATTACTCAGTGAATTTAATGACAGCAGTAATGTGAATAGTCAAAATGATCTGAAGCGTTTATCGCCTATAATGCTTGACGGTTTACTATGTGTTGGAGGTCGTCTAAACTGTATATAGTTTGTTTTAATTGCTATTATTCTGGCATCTGCCATATTGGCTGCTCGCTATTTGATTGTGCGGTTTGAACTGGACTGGGATCGTGCATTTTTGGTTGTATTTGGAGCACCTTCCCAGAAATTGAAACACTTGGTGTTATAAAATAGCCGCTCAAACGAAATCTCACTTGATCTATCCAGAAAGGATAGAATAACGTTTACCTTTTGGTGCTTTTGGTAATTTTTCATATATTTCTTATCACCTTGCTATTTATTGTAATTTAGATTGAATATTTTTGTATCAATTGTTAGTTGAATAACCGGGTGATAATATTCGTTTAGGTAAATTTGTACATTTGTATATATGATAAATTCCAGAACCGTGTCAAATATATACCTTGTTTTGATTTGAACTGAGACACGAGTGTCTAAAGCTATCCATCGGTTATTCGGCCACATCCAGACCTATTGGAATCTAGGTTTGGATCTTACACGAATAGACTATTGGGGACCTATCTTCACTGAATACAAGTAAATGAAGAGTGATACTTTATTCACATTGTGTCATCTGAGAGATTCTAGTACCATTCTTTGCAACGCTGAAAATGACTTGGTGATCACTCTTTATGATACTACTGATGGTTCTGCACATTGACATTTTGAGACTAGTTCAGTCTACTGACTCTCGTGGCTTACTTAGAGGATATTAAGCAGTGTTTTAGGGGCCTAGGCTAGGTGAATAAGGGCTAGCTGATGGCCTCCTATTAAGATTTCAACATCAAATCCAAAATGGTTATTTGCTTCCTTGCTTTGTGTAGGGACTACATTTCCTACTTTCCCGTAATGAACGGTGAAATATCCGTTCCATTTAGTTTGTAGTAGGCGTCGAGTCGAGGACGGACTATGGTCACCACTACAATTCGATTACGCGCCCAGAAATGACTCGGTACCTTTGATAACTCGCAAATCAGAAGGCTTCAATTAGTCCAGATAAAGTATATTTGTTGGCGATCTCGTGGTATCGAAAGAATACCGAGACGTACCAACAAGTACAGGCAAAATGGGCAGAGCGTATGAAAGTTCGAACCAAACAAGACGGATAGCGTAACCAGAAGTGAGTCTGACACAGTTAAACAGATACAGTAAATCAATCGCTGGTACAAGTGGTTACAATAATAATAATTGTTTCTATTATTCCAATCGTGTTCTTATCGAGACAAGCCGGTCACTACAGGTTGCTCCTTTTCTAACTGCTCCTCGTTGTTACGTAATAACGCAGGTCACCAACATCTTAGTCCTTTTGTTCACTTCATAAAGAAAGACGAATACAAGTCCCACAAACTGACCTCAGAATCCTTCATAAACATGTTCATCTTACACTCATTTAAGAGAAAAAATCTTGGACTACGTCTCCCTATCATAAGGAGAATTTTATTCTCTTGGAAATTCTTGAAAGAATGTACTCGGAATAAAAGTACATAATACCCATCCTTCTAGTAAAACATCGGTTTAAAGACAACGTATTATATGATGATAAACAGGCAACTAATCATTAGGTACCATACTACTCACGATTACACCCACCCCGTTGGACCGTCGGCAAAACTCAGTGATCTATTAGACTCATGAGGACATCCGCTAATGAAAAAGCACGAATAAGTTCCAATAAAAGTTTGTGTGGACTCTCTCGCCATTCTAAACAATAATTCATGAAACTGCCTACAAGGAATCGAAGTGACGGAATGTTTTGACAAGTCTTTGAAAACAAGGCTCAATGATTATCTCAATTCTGTGAGTGTTAAGGGGGATTACACTACATTTTACATCTCTATCACTGGTAATACTCGCTTGTTCGTTTTGTCCTTCAGTTTGCGGAGTGAATATGAAAAATTTAAATTGTCTCTCTACTAAATTTTACATTGAAACCAATCTGCTACCTGGTATTGTGATATCTGCTGGCTCCAGAAATCCAGCTGTTCTGAGGCAAACATACTCACTGAGAATACGAGGTACATGGACCTACAAATAATTTTTAAGTTGACAGGGACTAGTGTAATCAAGTGACTGGATCATCCCTCTTTAGATATCGTCAAACACCTGGAACTGTACTGAAACAACAAGAAGCGAGCGCAAATTATTCGATCGGTTTGTGTAAACTCGTTACTAAGATTGGGGATATTGAATAACTCTCCATCTTTATTGCAATATTTTACTACTACCAGGGTGCAAGTCTTGAAAAACTGAAGTTCATCAACTCTGTCTAACAAACTTTGAATTTCGAGGTCTGGTTTGTTTTGTTTCCTTATTTTGAAGGTCAACTAAGGTTCTTAAGTCACTTCACGGTTTTGTAATTGGTCTTACACACATAAAATTCCGTTGTTCTGGGTTTCTAACTGCTTCTTACAAAGTTAGTTACATTCAGTCCCTTTTTAATAATATTGATGTTCAGTATTCACCGAGCCAAACTTAAGATTATGCAGAACTAATTATGGTGTTTAACACATGCCTAAAATTGTTTATAGTACCCTATTTTCCTATTTTGGGGAAACCACCGTAAAAAACTTTAAGGAAACATCACAAAATCCTAAACATTTTCTAAGGCCTGTGAGAAGTCCTCAAAGTTTTTAGGAAAAACCGCAAGATTTCTCCAAGGTAGTGATATCGGGACTGGTAATTCTGACAATGAAAGTACATCAGTTGATGAGGCTCAGAGCCTTTTAAATTAGCTTGTGAACTCCATAGATCTAGTTACCTTTTTAATGAGAATAATTGTTATCTCGCTCTTAGTTCAATTTACTTTTCTGGGAAATAATACTTCAAAATATTATTAGTAACTTAAGTAGGAAAGACAATGATAACTATAGTCATTGCATCATTAGCCACGTCAGGAGTAATTAATATTTCACATCATGTTATCCTTTTTCACTTCAGCTGCATTTTAGTGCGGTATTCACTGCCTTAACAGGTGCTTAAATGACGTTCATAAAATTGCATGTATTCACTTTGCTCGACAGACTGATAGTTTTATTGTTAAAACCCACTGAATTTGACTTTACTGCTGCACTTTTGAACTTGTAGCCTTATGAGTTGCTGATAATGTTCTAAATCCATTCACAGTCGAGTAGTGACTGTTTTCGTCATCAAATAACTTTTCTTACCCTTCATTTTCATTTTTTTGTGAATGACTAGTCATCAGTTACGCTAACTTCGCAAGCTAGCGCCAGTTGGCGGACCTTATGATTGCTTAACCAGATTTAATTCCTGATGTTTCCGTGTAAAGGAATATAACTACTAAGGGAACGATGCAATCAAAGTAATTGATAGCATCTATATTTATGATCGGTTTTTGGTGGTATAATGATTATTGTAATCACACTACCTTGTGTTTAACATATTTATACTTCATATGAACATTCAAAGTATTATTTGCTTTTTTTATAAAATTTTTATCAGTGGGTACACGTTTTTCTTAAAAAAAGAAACGGGTCAAAGATTGTAGTATACTGTCAATCAATCAGTAAATTCTCAGTTTTCTCTTTTTAAGATTTTTATTGATGGTTTGGATGAAAATATCCAGATCAGTATGTACAGGCTTCAAAACGCGTATTTACTTAGGTCTTGTTGAATATATGCGATCAAGGATACATTTTACCACCAGTTAACTGTTCTTTTTCAGAAAGTGTGTCCGACAAAACTGAATGCTCAGGTCGGGTGTCTAGGCACAGAAGAGAGTCGTTTAGGTGGCCGATGGGGACGTTGGTCGCAGGTCAGATATCGGGGGTCGTTCACTGCAACTGTGCGCAGACCAAAACCTGTTTCTGGCTGGCACTAACTTCCGGCATATTCATCGCCAATATGCCACCTGGCGTCCTCCCTCTACATCTCAAGCCTGAACTCAGATTGATCACATCTCGGTCACCTACCGCTGGCGCGGTTGTGTACAAGACTGCCACTCCTTTCGGAGCACCTATTCGGACGTTGATCATGCCCTTGTTTGCACCAATCTTACCTTACTTTTCAGTGGCCAACGAATTCATCGTCCTAAACGGATTGATTTCAGTAAATTGATTGCAGCTTCTGTTGCGACTAAGTATCAAACCGAGCTATGTTTTAGGCTAGCTACCATCCCACCATAAAGTATAGATGAGCATTGGGTGCAATTGCATGACGCCTATAAGCACTGTTTCTCCAGGCTCCTTGCAACTCGTCGAAGCCCGTCGGTTTACTCCGGGTGACTGTCAGTTCGACCACAAACAAAGACTGTTACGTAATGAAATTGGACAAAGCTTGTGTAAGGACCGAGAAGCCTGGTGGTCAGAGCGCGCTAATGAGTTGGAAGCAGCAGCTGCATCTAGCAACTACCGGAAGCTCTTCCAACTCATCCGAGCCACTGGCAGCAAGAAGCCTTGTCTGAGCGAAACAATCTGTGAGAATGATAGGATGCCAATCACTAATATACATCGACATCTCCGACGATGGGCAGAGTTCTTCGAAGGGCAATTCAACTAACCTACTGCCCCACCAACATCGACTAGACTGTCGTTCCCTTCATGGCCTGTAACAACTGATCCAGCCAATGAGGCGGAAGTCCACGAGGAATTCCAACACTTGAAACTCTAGAAGTCACCGAGCCCAGATGACCTCAGTCTTCTCGAGGTACCTGAAGAGGCAATTGGGTTAGAATTGGTATTAATGACCTGAAAAATAAGGACACATTTCGATGTCATCCGTTCGACGCCAGCTCGTGAGCCCCAACGGAACTTATTGATGGAGGAGCAGTTCAATCGACACCATGGGGCACAAAGACGATTGTTCACGGCGGGTCAAAAAGTACTTGCTATGGACTATCGTGGTAAACATCCTACGTGGACAGCTGGTCGGATCGTGAGAAAGAAAGGGAATATGGTTTATGAGGTGTCAGTTGACTCAGAAGTTTGGATACGTCATGCTAACCAACTGAAAGCAACTTCGATAGCCAGCAGCGAGAATCGACATCGAATAACTCTTGACGTTCTGCTAGACACCTTTGAAATCAAAACGCCCGAAACAGACAAGTCATTTTCTGTGCAAGCAAAGAGTGATACAACTTCCTTATTGCCTAGACGATGGACAGATCGAAAGCGCAGGCCAGTCACTCGGTTGCAGTTGGACCCTAGCACCAGATCCTACGAATCTGCTCAAGGGGGAGGTGTTAGCGGGACATAGATTGGATTAAAGCATGTTTCATGCATGATGGTGTTGCTACGCGCTGATTGGCTAATTCTAAACCGATCAGCCAGGGCAAATTATTGGAGAAAAATCTAGAAGCTTCTTATGTATATAATATAAATATAAGAACGTTATTCAAATCAGTGATTGCTGTTCACATACCATTGTTATTTGTGAATACAATTTCATTCCTGTTCAACGTGTTCTGATTTTGGGGTCTTGTCGAGTGTCATTGTATAAGAATACTAAGCAATAGGAATAGCTGGGTCGTTTATTAGCAAAATATAAATTATAACAGTAATTAATCTGTTCAAAATTCAGAATAACACACGTAAGCATGATAAGATATTGTATCATTAAAAGTAATTGCCAGTAAGAATTCAATTAAACTCATTGTAAAATATCCCATGAATTTGATAGTTTAATTAGATTGGTCACCTACATAATGTTGTCTGAAGCAGTTTGGTTGTCGACAGAATATCCATCATTTATTAACACCATTATCAGATTGTTGAGAATGAATCTACCTACAAAATCTGTTTCATCTCTCCCCATTCATATCTAAGTTAGTCAGGAACTAGCTGTGTAAATAATGAATGAATTATTCTTCAGACTACAACACTATTAAATGTCACAACCATGGAAATATTGTCAGGTATGTTTAGTTGTAAAAAAAGATCATTTTCAATTAGAATACATCAGTACAAAGTGAAACTGTGAAGCATGAAGTCTCATTACAGATGGTAACCGCCATCAAGATATATTTGCATTCATATAATTGATCAGCAACAATTCATTAATCTGTATCGAAATTGTAATGGTTCGTCAATACTGAAAATAAATTGTCAGTACTTCAAATGTGATTTAGATTTTAGATTTGTGTAGTTAGGACAGAAGTCTTACATCCCATATTATTCCTTTTCTAGTATGCTTCTGTGAATGTCAAGTGTTCTCTTGAATGAATCGTAATGATGACTTGAATAGTGGAATTGTAGAGACGGAAGAAGGATGTGTAGACAATTTACTGTAAACCAAAATCGATGTCATACAATTTGATGGAAATGATAGTATGTACATCTCATTTAGTTTGATTAATCTCAGGTAAATTCCACTATAACATAAGCGTTAAGATTTGTGCTTAATTTGAACTTTGATTAATATACTAAAGGTCACAAGTATAAGTGACATAATGATAGAAAATAATAGAATAACTCATCTATTCAAAAGTCAGAATGAATCACATAAACATGTAACAATATTAACGATAAAACACGACTTCCACTGATTTAACTCTCTGTCAGTTGCTTGTCGATAATGCTAATGTGTTGTGTAGTGATCTATTCTAATGCATTCATCCTTCGTTTTACCGCCTAGTCTTATTATTCTCGTGATCGATTCTCAGTGAAAAGAAAAAAAACATTCAAAGTTTGATTCGATGCATAAGTATTTAACACTTGGTGTTTGTGATTCCAAAATTCCATAAAAATCTGCCCACTTATCATTCTAGAAGTACTAGGTTGTATTTTTTTCAATGTGTGTGTGTGTGTGTGCGATGATGATTGCTTGCTTAATTATAGTGCAATATATTGTAGAATGCCGATTTCTTTGTTTGTTTTAAGTGATTTTTATAATAGAAGAATGAGACACACTATGACACAACTAGTGATTTGTCATTTCAATTGATTTTTAAACATTTTGATGTATTTGTTTTATTCTGTCTATTGGATCAGATCAAAATTTATCCAACTGGTGAGCAGATTAAGAAGTTGGTCACTTTCAATAAAGATCCTGTGAAAATTATGTGTTGCCTGCAGAGTGGTCAGATTGATTTCTATACAATAGAACTGTAGTACTTGTCTTTCAATTATCCCTGTAACCATTATCTGTGATGATGTATTTGATGGTTTTTATCTTCAATTCTCTTGTTTTGTTTCATGTTGTTAATTTAACCGATGAATAAAATAAACTCTTTTATTAGTGATTACCTCGAAAAAAATTGTATGAGTATGGGTTGAATTGATTTTCACTACTTTTTCGATGATTAGTCTTTCATGATCACAAACCGACTTTACATATGCAGATACGATGAAAACTGGGTTGGATTTGATGAAACAGAAGTTTATGGGTTGAAAGTTCATCATAACTCTCCTCTGATCATAATAATACTAGTACTAATAGTGTTCTCATTAGTGACCATTTTTGAAATAGATCTCTAAAGTTTTGTGTGATGAGTTGTGATCATTGGTGGAGTCGAACTTTATCAGGAGTTAGATAGATATCACTAAAAACAAAATATAATGGTCACACAACATCACACAATTGACTTAACTTTGAATATGGACCTTCGCATTTCAACTGTATAATCAACCAGTGGTTGGAAACCCTGAGTAACATGGCTCAGAATCGATCACAATGGCGTAGGTGTATATACTCCCTGTCTGCCCTTAACCTGTGAGATTAAAATTGCTTGATATCTTTCTTTCTTCCTGTACCATATCGTTATATACTATCTTTCTTTCATATATTACTAATATTGAACTAACTACTTCTATGAATTTGGTGTTCATCTTGTTGTGCTAACGAGGTATGGCAACTTGGACCGATGCATATATGTGCCTGGTCCTACGTTGTAACTGACTGAACTGTATCGCCTAGAGTAACCGGATGTGGAGATAATTATGTTTTCAACCAACTTTGGACAACACTTAAGTACTAGTAAGTGAATTAAGAATATCTCCAACTTCAACTATGGTACTGGTTTGCTTTAGCAATGTGTTATAAGGAATTCACAACATCCTTGTATGGGCGATTTGTAACCATTAATTACTAATACCAAGAATGCAGTTGATCATATTGCAACATTGAAATCTAAAACCTTTTTTGAATGAACTACAAACTGCCTATATATATGTTGATCATAAGTATTCAATTTTATGCACTCCCTAGCAATTCTTGAAATAGTACAATTCAAGACAGGTAGAACTAAATGAGCACAAAAAAATGTATTATATTCGACTCTCCGACTTATAACATCTTCCACAATTGTTTTCTCTACGATATATATCTGTAATCACTGTGAAGATGTTCAACCAAAATGTTGAGTGTGTGTTGGCACTTCTCTACTGAATCGTATAGTCATAGGCACTCAAGCCAATACTCCATCGTTGAACCATAGTAGCTGAGGAATGTGCGAATGATTTTTCAGGATGAAGAACTAACTTGAATGTTTCATGATCTGTAACAATAGTGAACGTCTCTCGAAATAAATGTTAATGACAGCGAAAAACACAGCTAATGATTCTCACAGCGTTTGTGAATATCCTTGTTCAGCAACAGTAAGTTTTCGTGAAACATGGATAACTGTTATGCCTTCTTGTTTCAAAACTCCACCAATACTCACTGTTGATGTATCAGTATGAAGTACAGGATGTACATTTAGAGTGTAAGTTCGAAGAACAGAATCATTCGAAAGAAGCTTTAGTAGATATCGAGAGCATGACTCTTGTTCCTCACCCTATTTAAATGAATTGAATGTCAAAATTTGAAAAAACACAATTGGCAGGATAAGAAAAATTGGGAATAAAACGGAAATAATATTGAAGAGCACCCACCAGTGGACGTAGTTCTGTAAGTTTTTTCTGAGATGGTACATTTGTCAGCGAACTTAGTCTTTGTATATCTATAGTAAAACGTATACCGTCAACTAGGTATCCAAGACATTCAAAACTAGCAACCAACCGACCATGAAGTTGAGTTTCCAATTGTTTTCAAAAATTGCACTTCGAGTACTGTTTCTGTAGTTCAAGCGTAAGGTCTTCAACTTTCTGATCATTTTGTCGCATCATCTTATGGAACTTCTATCTGTTTCTGCATTTAAAACTAGCACATTGCACATGACTAAGTAGTGATTCCTTGAGAGATTCACATGACAATGAAATTGGTTTTTGTGGAAAAGCCATATACTTGAGCAGGTTCTAAGTTTCTTTGATGGTGACAACCAGCAAATAAGCTGTGAATCCATCATTGTTAATATCTTTTCCGTTCATGCACCAGAATTCACATCGCTCCATGTGGTCTTCAAACTTATCCGCACTTGAACTAATATCCAACAATTTGAGAATTGGATCAATCGCAACGTCAGTATCATAATTAGAAGTACTCGAATTAATGCACTGAAGAGGAAATTCCGAAACAGTCCTATTTAAGGCAGTCAGAACAAGGTGAGCACAAACGAACGTGTTATGTTCGCAATTGGTAATCAGAGCGCAATCACGTACGAAGGAATCATTAGTTAGTACAATTACCACAGCTACATAACCGAACAACTCGTACATTTCACTGACCCTACCCAGTGGTGAGACTTTTACAAGTACGCCCTATGCTGCCCACATTCACTATCTACCAATTAACACAATGAAAACACAAATGTGGATCGTTTTAAAATTATATCATACAATGTCAAATCACATTTGTACAAGATAAGAATCACATGCTTGATACCGTATTGTGATAACTATTACCCTAATTATTATGACGCTCATCTTGATAATTAAAATACTAGATAGCTAATTGCAGACATGATGATCGTCACAACATATAGTGAAACAGTCACCATAACCTTTAACACAATATATGAAACGTTCATCATCACAGTAGTCATCGAAATATAGAGCAAAAAAGCTAACATGATATTCCGAATAATAGGCGGAATAGTTGTTCTCATCAAGCTAAGTATAACGAAAACAATGATGGTGAGTAAGAGAGAGGTCATAATTGTAATATTTGCACAAATGATATAGACAGAAAATCGCAGAGGAAAAATACACTTTCAGCTTTCCCGAAAATTCCAAATCTAGTATTGACTATTCTGTTTCATTTATGTAAATTTTATAGGGAATGTTTAAACTGAAATCACTGGTAGAATACTTCCTGCTGTAATATACTACTTTTAGATCATATGATTAGGGTTGTGGAATTAGTGTAGCTCCTGTTGACACCGCTTTATCTCCAACATCAATAATGCTTCGACTTTTGTTGTAGGCATCAAAAATCAACCTGAACATCATCACAGGGGAAGATATTTTCGAATATTCTGTTTTCTGGAGATTCTTGATAGATCTCACTGACTATTTCTATCAGTTATTGTGAACACTCTGTGTAAGCTTATATCCCTCACATTGACGATAGTCTATAGAAACTCATTCTTCATCCTTCATTATTATGAAGAGAATTGTAATCTATGTCACCCTTCAGCGTCTTCATCCGAGATGTAATATTTTCAATAAGAAAATTTTCCGAACATTCTGAGATACTGTGTGATTCCTCATTGAATAGTACACCTGACCTAGATCACTTTCACCTAGTACTTCCAATTGAAACGATATGCAATATAGTAAAATATGTCAAATAGACGATCTCGTACTCCGATGATAAAACATAATCTATATTCCATTGGATAGGTTGCTTTTTATGAAACCACTTTTGGTTACGCCTCTGTTTTTTTTTCTTTTTGTAATTAGTTTTCTTACTATTTGCACTTTTCATCAATTCAATACAATTTGTACAATGACCATTTTTGCCTGTAAAATTGTCGATTAAAAAGCATAACCTTTCACCATTTGTTCCTGTTCGTCAACATACATAGCATGACCCATTAATTATCTCACACAAATTTCCTGCTGCACACGTGAACTGTAGTAGTTTCTGAACAGACCAATCTATTCATTCTTCTCAAATCACATATTTTGACCTTGTCACTTATTGGCTTATTAACTCTGACTGTTTTGATATGATCGTATGTGTGTGTGTGTGTGTGCGTATGTGTTGATCGCTTATCCTATTCATCATATGTTGTTACTTATTTTACTTACTTACTTACTTGCTTACGCCTGTAACTCCCAATAAAGCATAGGCCGCCGACCAGCTTTCTCCAACCCACTCTGTCCTGGGTCTTCTTTTCTAGTTCTATCCAGTTCTTGTTGATTCTTCTCATGTCTGTCTCTATTTCTCGGCGTAATGTGTTCTTTGGTCTTCCTCTTCTTCTTTGACCTTCAGAATTCCATGTAAGGGCTTGTCTTGTGACACAATTGGGTGATTTCTTCAAAGTGTGCCCAATCCACTTCCAGCGCTTCCTCCTGATTTCTTCCTCCGCTGGAATCTGGTTTGTTGCCTCCCACAGTAACATTTTGCTCATAGTGTCTGACCAACGGATCCGAAGTATCTTTCGTAGACAGCTGTTGATGAACACTTGTATCTTCTGGATAATGGCTTTCGTAGTTCTCCACGTCTCCGCCCCATACAGTAGAACTGTCTTCACATTTGTATTGAAAATTCTGACCTTGGTGTTGGTTGACAATTGTTTTGAGCTCCAGATGTTTTTCAGTTGTAAGTATGCTGCTCTTGCTTTGCCGATACGCGCCCTCACATCTGCATCTGATCCATCGTGTTCATCAATGATGCTGCCCAGATATGTAGAGGTTTCCACATCCTCCAAGGCTTCTCCGTCAAGTGTAATTTGATTGGTGCATATTGTATTGTATTGTATCGAAGAGTCTTGCTTTTCCCTTTTATTTATATTGAGACCTACTGCTACTGAGGCTGCTGCTACACTGGTCGTTTTCTCCTGCATTTGTTGTTGCGTTTGTGATAGAAGAGCCAGATCATCCGCGAAGTCTAGATCGTCAAGCTGCATCTTGCCTGTCCACTGTATCCCGTGCATTCCTCCAGATGTTGACGTCTTCATAATCCAGTCGATGACCAGGAGAAAGAGAAAGGGTGAGAGTAAGCAACCTTGCCTAACACCGGTCTTTACTTGAAACGAGTCGGTGAGTTGTCCTCCGTGGACGATTTGGCAGTTTAGTCCATCATAGGAGTTCCGTATGATATTGACAATCTTCTCAGGCACGCCGTTGTGTCGAAGAAGCCTCCATAGTGTCGTCCTGTCCACGCTATCAAATGCCTTCTCGTAGTCGATGAAGTTGATGTAGAGTGATGAATTCCATTCGATTGATTGTTCCACAATGATACGTAGAGTTGCGATTTGATCTGTGCACGACCTATCCTTACGAAATCCAGCTTGTTGATCTCGAAGTTGGGCGTCCACGGAATCCTTCATCCTGTTTAACAATACTCTGTTGAAGACTTTTCCTGGTATTGAGAGCAGAGTGATGCCCCTGTAGTTGTCGCACTTGCTAAGATCGCCTTTCTTTGGTATGTTGATGAGAAGTCCTTCTTTCCAGTCTGTTGGTACTTGTACTTCGTCCCAAATCTTACTGAAGAGAATGTGGAGTATCTTGGCAGTTGCTGTTACATTTGCTTTCAGTGCCTCTACCGGAATGTTGTCTGGTCCCGCTGCTTTGCCACTCTTGACTTGTCTAATGGCCATGCTGATCTCTTCAATTGTTGGTGGGCCAACATCGATTGGGAGGTCTGTGGGTGCTGCTTCGATGTTGGGTGGGTTCAATGGAGCTGGTCGATTCAAGAGTTATTTGAAGTGTTCTACCCACCTGTTGCGTTGTTCTTCAATTCTCTTCATAATAATGAAGGATGAAGAATGAGTTTCTATAGACTATCGTCAATGTGAGGGATATAAGCTTACACAGAGTGTTCACAATAACTGATAGAAATAGTCAGTGAGATCTATCAAGAATCTCCAGAAAACAGAATATTCGAAAATATCTTCCCCTGTGATGATGTTCAGGTTGATTTTTGATGCCTACAACAAAAGTCGAAGCATTATTGATGTTGGAGATAAAGCGGTGTCAACAGGAGCTACACTAATTCCACAACCCTAATCATATGATCTAAAAGTAGTATATTACAGCAGGAAGTATTCTACCGGTGATTTCAGTTTAAACATTCCCTATAAAATTTACATAAATGAAACAGAATAGTCAATACTAGATTTGGAATTTTCGGGAAGGCTGAAAGTGTAAACGTGATTATTAGCTTCCAAAGAAGAGGAATATGATGCTTTACTTAAAAATTTGATAGCTGCGTGTGATGATAAGTGCTACTAGTCAGATTGTTTGCCAATATATGAATAGTGGAGATTTGGAATAAAGCACAAAAACACCAACAGGAGTAGCATACAAATTAACTCTAATTACACGTCTGACCATTGTTTGTCGCATTATTTTTATCATCATATTTACAGACTAAACCAAAGGTCTATCGATCAATCAATATACAGCTAATTGATTAGCATTCACTCGACTCGTATCGATCGTGTAAATTCAAATGTAAGTTGAATGTATTAATTAGCATGCAACAGTTAGAAAAATCAGTTGAGCGTAGGACAGCTGATGGACGGCTGTTATTCTTCTTTTTCCGATCTCATCGAAAATATTGCAATTATGCAGTTCATCAAATTCAATATTATTCTTTCAGTGATGCTGGCACTATTTTGGTCAATGATTGAGGAAATTATTCCACATATCACGTTAAATATGTTCTTCATATTGGTGATAATAACACTTATAGAGATATTAAAATATATTGTGTTACAAGTTGATGATTATAACGATGCTGCTGCTGCTGCTGATGATGATGATGATGATGATGATGCTGCTGATGATGATGATGATGATGATGATGATGATGATGATGACGATGATGATGATGATGATGATGATGATGATGATGATGATGATGATGATGATGATGATGATGATGATGGATATGATGAGGTTTGTGATGATGATGATGATGAAGCGTTTGTTGGAAATTATGGATATCATGAGCTTCGTAACGATGATGATGATGATTATGGATATGATATGTTTTGTGAAGATGATAATTATGGATATCATGAGCTTTGTAACGAAGATGATGATGAAAATGATGAAGTAGATAATGAGCATTATGGATATGATGAGGTTTGTGAAGGTGATGATGATGATGACGATGATGATGATG
>NW_017386212.1:0-29159 GCF_000237925.1 Schistosoma mansoni
AATCCTTCATTGTCGAAAGATGATTAACACAAGTCCTCAAGAATTCGACTTTCTCGACTGATAATCATAAATATTACGAATGCGTCATATTTCAGCTCATTAACATATCTCCATAGTAACAGTGTTTGTTCGTTGAAGCTCCATTTCTCACACATAATAAATTGGAAATAATAGTGGAAAGAGATAAAGCCCTAAAGAAGAATTTATAGTTACGATTGTATGATATGAACAACTAATGTACTCAGAATATAATCACCACACTGTAGGGTTCATGTTGAAATATGAAAATAGTCTCTTAGAAGCAAATCGATATTATATATTTTATTCCTAGAATATTGAATGGGAGGTAAAATTTTAAGAATAAACACATCTAAATGTACTCTTTATTGTATATGCCAATTACTACTAACATTTCCAAATTGCACTGAGAGCAGGAAGAAAGGACTGAATACAATTTATTACTTGGTCATTTCGTTAATCATGTTGAAGCTCGTTATTTAGTGAATTAACTGAGTAATTAACTGACTGTCAAGTAAAAAGTTATCCACCTGTAATTAGACAGTTTTTATTCGATCATTGTAGAATAAGATGACATTGATTGAAACATTTTCGATTTTTGATGTACCTTCGCAGTGCTGATGATGCATGATGTTTGCTCCTTGAAAATATGGAAAACCATGGTTCATGGAGTTTATTAACAATAGATGAGATCGTCAGGAAGGGAATATTTACCCTTAAAAATCCATCATTACTTACTTGATAAATTACAGAAATGGTGTTGTATATCACAGTCCTTATTGTTTGTTTATTATACCCTGTAAAATGGAGTATTCAAACCGAAATACTGAAAATAATATAAAGATCTTCTTAGAATTATATTCACTAATGAAACTTTGATCTGCAGTTTGGTTAATTTGACAAAACAAACGGTAGTTTTGGTGTGTGTGTGTGTGTTTGTATACTTTTGTGAATTGATGATAAACATGATTTTCAATGGTATCTCAGTATTCAATCTGGTTAAACTATTACGTAGAAGAACAACGAACTATTCAATTGATTGTAATAATAACAATGTGGATCATTTACATAGTTCATCAGATTCTAGTGATGAAACCATTCCGTTATTCTTCAAAGGATGCGGTATTCATATCCGTATCCCCCATTAATGAAGCTTTATAGATCATTGCGTAGTTTGTTTCGATAGTAGCACAGTTTTCGGACATATTTTGTGTTTTTATTATAGATTTTACACGTAAACCTATCATAAGGATTATGAGCTTGAATGGATTCAATGGTTATCATATCAAAACTAAGTATTTGCAATGGTATGATATTTCACTCAATTGGTTCTCTGTACGTATTGCACAACAACAACTGAGGTAGAATAATATGAATTTATTGCGATGCGTGGTTTATTATCAGCTGCTTTCTATCATAATTGTATTCATGTGTAATATTGTGATATGATACGACATGAAGTAATCGACACTGATGAAGAAGAGAATTCGAATAATTCTGATTATCAATTATAACTGCACATAGAAGTGAGTAAATAAATCAAGATTGTATAGATAGAGATAATATTTGAAAAAATACAGGGTTTGAGGTAATCAGCTGTTTCTCGGGCTCCAAAGTATTTGTATGAGAGAATCGATCTCAATTTACCTCTGGGGAACTTTCCAAGTTTTTCATCGCCAAATCAAGACACCCATACTAACGGGTTAGTTGATAAGTTTGTGGATACATTTAAATGATAACTGCTTAAAACTAAGATGATGGAGAATCGAAGGAGGTACTTCAACGACTTCAATCACAGTAATCATAAGGTGATACCACTCATGACGCTTTCAAAAACTGGTCACTGAGAGAACCATATAACGTTACTATCCTAATTGTAAAACAGTTTTCTGCGATGAATAAACTTGACTTAAAGAAGCTACTATGAACTTTGAGCAGGTTTATATAACTTTGATAGGATTGAACTGATACTCGTTTTTTCTTCCCTTCCCACTCACTGACTTAGATAGCGATTTATAAAATTTATGGGAAAAGTGTACTCATATATATGACATTTTAATTTAAAACGTACGGGAATAGAATACGTAGAGCTGGATGCTGTGAAACTGTATTTTTAAAAAAATCAAAATTCTTTCTTCAAAGTATTAACTACTATTATTCGTTGATTAAATTAAAGTACCGATCACAGAATAATGACGATCGCTGTATTACTTATTTGTTTTCCAAGCATTAATAGGACTTCGAACTAATGACTGAATAAAAGTATTACCCATAGAATACGTTCATCAGATATCTGAGCACCACAGCTTTATTGTTATCATTCCACATATATTAGCTACGCTTTTTCTCACAGTGCGAGTCCACGGAATATGAGCAAAACCAGAAAACATTTCTATCAGGTTATGAAGGATGAAAAACAAAAATATACATTTTCTAACGTTTTCTTTTACTTAAACAAAATGAAAAGCATAATTCAAATTATTCAATAAAATACTACTGATCAATGAATCTTGTTCTCCCTTAGAAGAAACGTAGATTTATAGTTTCAGAGTATGGGCTGAAATCCCATTAGTAAGTTAACGAGACTATAATTTACGGGCAAACCAATCTGAAGAGTTTGAGTAATTTCAGGGTCACGGCGCCGATTTCATTATCTGATGCTCACATACGGTAGGCTCACAGAGCATTTTAGAGAAAACGTGATAACTGAGCTGCTAAAACAAATAGGACTACCAAGAAGTTATTTTATTTGTACTTGTGGTAATCAAGTGACTTGTGAACCTTGTGCAGACTACTGTGATGGTGTTGTCTTTCAATATAATTTATGTTAGAGGAAAAAGTCTTCTAGAATAGGGACATCTTTCGCTCGATCGAGTTTTAGACTAGTGCAAAATGTGATGATTGTTGCGAAATGCATAATAAAAGCACCAGTAACAGAGGATGCAACAATCGCAGATGTTACTAAAGCTTTGGCTGTTAAATGGTATGAGTGTTTTAAAAATATATGCGTAATAAAAATGACGACCTTACATAGTCGGAGTGCACACAGACGATACCAAAGCTATGTGGTCGAGGCTGAGAGACGTTTCGCTACCTTATTATGGCTCGAGAAGCCTACTGTTATGGAGCCATATGGATGAGTTCCTCTCCCTTATGCATTAACACTTTAGAACCTTTGAACCTCTTGCTAACCTAGACAAGTTTTAGATCATATAAAAGAAGCGTGTCCACTTTAATATATTATTTCATAAAATTTTGTCTGCAATAGAGAACGGGAATCAACGTTTTAATTTCATTAGAATCTATTAAATAGACCCGCTTTACAAAGACATTGTCAGTGTTCAATCAAATTACATTTTCATAAATATTCGTATAAGTACATTCTAATTAACTGTATCTAACCAATCAGTTAGTTGAAAGTTATGTCTTGAAAAATAGTTAATGATGTGCATTTATGATGTTCAGGCTTATTCGAAGTAGCTTGAATGAGGAAGTAATGATTTGGTTATCATTTTAGTTTCAACATCAGTCTGTTTCAAATCCATTAATGAAAGATAAAGTTAAATAGTCTGATTATCTCTAAGAGTCATATATTCTGTGAGCTAAGTAGTGTAATGAACTAAACTTGAATGGAGATAACCTATTTATTATTTCATACAAAATCACGGAAATTCTTCGTGAAATATGAGAACCATACATTGAATCCCTCACATGCAAACCTCCAATCAATTGTCCTTCACATTCTGTATGATTCTTCCACTTCACAATCCTCTTCTATTTCACTTCCTGTTTACTTCTGTTAGATCTTCTTGGGCTTCTGTTGCCAACCATTCCTCTATTGATTGGTGTTATATACTACTTACGTTAAAAGACATATGTATCATACAACACACTACTATCGGCACCCCGATAAATAAGAATAATACTTTTTGATTAGTGAACTTTATTGTGTGAAGACTGAATGGGTTTTGAACTTCTCTAACTAACATTATTTTGAGAAATATAAGGAACAGAAAAGACCGTTATGTATCGATTCGTCCTGAAAAGTTAACTGATTAATAGCTAATCGATTGTTTGGTGTTAGTTATGGTAATAAGCAGCCAAATTAATTCGATCAAGCAATACACAGAAATGATATATTGTTATATCTAGAGCCTTGATTCTTAATATGCCGCGAACTACTTGACTACTTGAACGATAGAACCCGCAAAACGTCACAAAAGAGAGAAGACAAAGACTGGTAAGCAGGAAGTTTATTGCCCCAAACAGTGTCAAAATATAGCCCAGAAATCTCGTGTATTTATAGTTTTTGGCTGAAAGTAAATTATCATTTAGGTCAACCAATAAGCACATAGGTATCAAACTAATCCATCCAATGGAGAAGCTCCACGTTGGCATTTCTAGAACATTCCCCTAGCCGTGATTGGATGGAATGTCTGCGGCTCTTCCTGGGCTTCTTAGGGCTTCCGAGAGTCTACCGACGGGCCGTCCTTACACCTCCCCCTTTGAAGTCTGTGACGTATGAATTTCTTTTTGGATTTTCTCGAAGCATTGTTGTTGTTCTCGTTTTTTCTGCTCATCACCCTTATTGGCTGCGCGCTCTCACTCTTAAGTTTTTCTAGTCGTTGGTTGCGGCCTTCTTTCGGGCCTTTCTCCACCAGAATGTGGAACGGTACTTGTGTGTCTACTGCTGCTGTCCTATGATCCCTTTTTATCTGATTCATATGTCTGGTACATTTTCCGTCCCTTCCACGGACTAAATAAAGTACTTTCCCGATACGCCGTACTATGACACCTGGTTCCCATTTCTGACCGTCTTGATACTTTACAAGTACCTTTTCGCCGCGGTCGTTCGTCTGATACTCTTGTACAGGTTTTCTTCTTTTCTTGGGTGGCGATTTTTTTTCAAATATCCATGGGTTCTTTGCCTGAACTTCTGATTCACCTTCTCCTGCGGCAATGAGTACATCTTCTCCATGTTTTGCCTGGGGACCGATCAACCTTGAGAGTGCATCAGATCTCACCGGACTACATATATGATTAATTGGCTGGTTAGCCAACTGCAACATTTCTATTAGGTCAAGACCAAGCAAATCTAGTCCTGGGCTTTCAGTGAGATATACTTTCACATTCTTCTGTACATTCCCTTTTTTAACTGGGCAGCATATCTCTCCAGCAATATTTAACTTTCCTCCAGATGCACTGTGTGCTAACTGGGTTGTAGGGAGCACCGAGGGTTTGCCAATATGACTCCATGTTTTGCGGCTGATCAGTGAAATATCTGAAGCAGTGTCAAGCTGTAGACGGGCACGGCGTCCATTAATCTCTAAGGTCACATATTTTCTTCGATTATGTTCTGTGCTGGTATGTGCTACCATTATTCTATTGGTTGGTGAACAGTTTTTACGTCTTCGGTAATGAACACTCGATGAGCGACGGTGCATCTTCTTCTTACAACATGTTTCTTGACATCTAGTGCACCGGTAGTTTTTGTATGGGCAGAACCTTTTGTAATGCAGCTCTCCGCAAAACCAACATGCGGATGGAGGCTTCTTAATGGTTGTGTTCTACTTTTGCATATAGGAGTCTTTCTTCCCACTTACTGCCTGTACATAAGGTAGTCGACCATTATTTTCTACCATTGAAGTGTCATGCTTCAAGTTCACCAGATGCTGACATTCAGTAGTCACCTCTTGAAGGGTGATATTTGGGCACTGTTCAATTTTGCTTAGAATTCTGGTTCTAATGTCGGCGTCTTCTGAAGATTGTAAGCTGCATACGAAAACAAGACATTTGAATTGGTCTTCTGTCATTGCTGATAGTTTAAAGCGCTCACATTCGCGATTTATTATGCTAGCATGTTGCACCCAGTCATCATTGCCGGCTTTTACTATTTTCAAGCACTGATATCGAATATTGAACAAGGAAGACTGTTCACCGAAAATTTGCGACAAAATTTTAACTGTTTCTTCGAATGAAATGTCTCTTGGGTTCTTGGGCAGAATGTAATTAGTATATCGTTCATGTTCAATGGTACCCAGCTTTCGTAGTAGCACCCTGACCTTGGCGGCATCATCAAAAGTTTCTAGGTCGACATTAAATACATCTTCATATTTCTTGTACCAAGATTCGAATGTTACACCAGCAACACCATCAAAATGAAATTCGTGAATGGAATCAATGATACAATCAGCATGCGATTTGGCAGAAACATCTGTAAGTCCATTCTTATTGAGGTTCATCTGCTGGGTTAGTTTTTCGAGTATGCGCATCTGGAATTGTTAAAGCCGTTTTTCATGGCGCTCTAGAAAAACTTCAAATTGGTCAAAGGTAATAGACATCTTGATAAATTAACCCGTCGCCAGTTGTTATATCTAGAACCTTGATTCTTAATATTCCGCGAACTACTTGACTACTTGAACGATAGAACCCGCAAAACGTCGCAAAAGAGAGAAGACAAAGACTGGTAAGCAGGAAGTTTATTGCCCCAAACAGTGTCAAAATATAGCCCAGAAATCTCGTGTATTTATAGTTTTTGGCTGAAAGTAAATTATCATTTAGGTCAACCAATAAGCACATAGGTATCAAACTAATCCATCCAATGGAGAAGCTCCACGTTGGCATTTCTAGAACATTCCCCTAGCCGTGATTGGATGGAATGTCTGCGGCTCTTCCTGGGCTTCTTAGGGCTTCCGAGAGTCTACCGACGGGCCGTCCTTACATATATCCGTCCATTAGTTTTAATAGCAACAAATTGGTTGACTTAACTTTAGGTTTCGAAATGCATCAGAGGAATCATCAGCATCACGATACCATTTAACGTAAGCCGTGCACTTACAATCACAGAATGTAGAACTAAATATAGTTTCATACACTTGATCTTAGCATACTTAGATAGATCCTACAAGATGTTTTGTCATATAAATCTGGGGAATAGTATATATGCAGTAATTTATCTAGTTATTAACAAAATCTAAAGTATTTTCATAGTTGAAATCATGAGTCAATTGAAGCTAGATCACCATGAAAAACCTGAAAGCACTTGACAGCCGTTTCGTCCTATTATGGGACTCCTGAGCAGTGCGCATCTACGATCCATTACTCGCGAGATTCGAACTCAGGATATACCAGTGTACAAAAGATATTTAACAAAACAAAAGTTAAATTTTTATATATATAGTTGAAATCATGAGTCAATTGAAGCTAGAACACTATGGGAAACCTGGAAGCACTGGACGGCCGTTTTGTCGAATTTATTTGAAAAGATGTTAACTTTATTTGGATTAGATTAATTATAGTGGAACGTTACTCTCCAGTGTTTATGACTTCACAAATACCTTACAAAGTTCAAGTTGTTTGAAACGTTTTTTGATTATAGTATTGCACGTTATGTATTTCTCATTCTAATACAGTGTCTTATACAGTCTCTTGATCCATAAAATTTAAAAAGATTCAAGTATTTTCAGACAAACTAATTGACAAATATTGCTATATAGAGGATAACAGAAGATGACATACAATGAACTTTGGTATAGGAATACTACGAATCCAAAGTAAGTTCAGACGATATTTTTTAGTCAGTTATGAGTGCCTTATTCCAGCACATGATGTCTGAATTAAATGCATTTGTTCATAAACGTGATTTCTTCAAATGGTATGATAAAGTAACAGTGTTGATATTTAGTGTTTTTTATGTGACGTAATTACAAAATGAGTTGAAATAGAGAGTAAAGGTACACATATTTATATCGCTATTTGGAATATCTTGTATGTATATGGTGTTTGAGAGTATTTGGATTTTAAGGACGGCTCGTTGGTAGACTCTAGGAAGCCTTAAGAAGCCCAGGAAGAGCCGCAGACATTCCAAACAATCGCTGCTAGGGGAATATTCTGGAATGTCGACGTGTAGCCTCCCTATTGGATGGATAAGAATGACCCCTATTCGCCTATTGGTTGTCTGAAATGATGATTTACTCTCAGTCAGAAAACTATAAATACACGAGATTTCTGTACTATATTTTGACACTGATTTTGGAAATAAACTTCCTACTTACTAGTCTTTTGTCTTCTCTTTTGCGACGTTGCGGGTTCTATCGTTCAAGTAGTCTAGTAGTACGCGGCATAGTAAGAACCAAAGCTCTAGATATAACATGGATAATAGTCTAAACTATTGATCCCAGCAATAACGCAATTCACTAAAGAAGTATTAGATGGGCACAAACGAATGTAATGTATTTGGATTTCAAAATAAAAACATTCATCAATACAAGGGTATCATTGTTTCATTGAAACACCGCATTCTCCACTGCTCGAATTGGAGTGTAAGTGTCTGTGATCAATTGTACGTCTTCTTCCTAAGTTCATCTTACCTTTGTCCAACAGTGTATTGGATGTAGACTCTGCATTATCTAGAATGCACTCATTTTTCTTAGAATTAACAACTGAAATTGGAACAGATTCACCTGATTCCTGGAATTTTATAGAATCATCACGTTGGTTGTGTAGTGAAACCACTGATATCTAGAATTTGCATCATAGTTTTTCTAACACTATCCTCCCTCACGAAATAATGTTGGGTCCTTACGTCGCAATGTTATAACCAATTTGATATTCCCAATTTGCATTATCTTCTCGAACTATATCGTTCTTTCGTTATTACATAAATGTCAGAGAGATTTAAAATGGTCGGAAATATGCAACGTTGTACATTTATGAACAAACTATAATGAAGCTGCAATATGTATTAGTATTTAAGTTGATAGAGTGAAATGTTCTCAATTCGCACGTTCCTATATTTCAGTGGAGTTGGGAAATACAAAACCTTTAAAAATATGATACACAGATTTTGTTCTTTCTCTACTACACTACACACAAATAATGAGACAAAAGATGGTATGTAGGTGGAGGTTATGATTTCACTGGCGATTCTTACATTGTTAGAGTAAATTAAATCCAGACTAGGCCTTTTTCGAAGTATCAGTTTACAAAATGTAATATACCAGTTCGTTGAAATTAAAAAGCATGTTTGAATTAACACAACGTTTTTTGGTACAAGAGGGTATCAAATAAACATGCGCCACATAAAAAATTTGATTTTTGTGAGGGCTGGGATACTGCCCGGCTTCACAAATCGAAGCGGGTGGTTTGTTTAGGGGTTCACGCCTTGAGCCTTAGATCTAAAGTTCTGATCCACAAGGCAGTGCAGCAACGTAAGGAAACGTAATCACATAGCAGTCATTAACCGAAAATTGGTTCTTACGCCATTTGTTCCTTTAGGATCATGGAGCCTATATGAACCATTAGTTTGTAATCAGGGTTTTCCAAATACCTAGTTGATATCTCTATATCTATTAACCTGGTTAAAGTGCCGTTCATTCGATTTCCATCCCCCCCTATTTCGTAATCAACATCTCTGCTGCGAGAAGGTAATGAGTAGGACATCCTGACAGTGGCGCGAACATGTGAGAGCATTTGCAGATGGAGAGCTGATTCTTACCAGTCTGGGACGTAACAGAGCATTTTCGGGCATAAATCTTATGTGATTAAATCAACTTTTGTTGTAAGAACTGATTGACAATAACATAACAGTTAAGAGATGACTTCGTTGATACCGTTTTAAAAAAATCACAAAGTGTCTGATAACTGTGATTTCAGTAGGTGACATTGATTGATGTGAATTCTCAATTATGATGCACATTTGTCAATATTATTGTTTAAGAGTCTTCACTATCACTAAGTAGCTTACAGACTTTGTGATAAATATAATCAATTTTATTTATATCATTTCCTTCTAATAAAAAAACAGATTAAAGAGCAAAACTTTGCAAACCGATATCATTCATATATTTAGTGTAGTGATGTTCTTTTCGATATCAATAATACTGTCAGTTAGATACCAAAAATAGTAGTATCAGTAAATATTTAATGGAATGATATGTAATATGTTTCCTTTTTGAATGAATAACACTAAGAAAAGTTCTCTGATTGTAATTTATAGTATGTTTTAATTGACAACAGTGAAAAGAAATTGTATCCAATTATTGGCATGGTTCCAAGGGTTTATAATAATAAAACTTAATATACAACAGAATTTGTAAAATACTAAAACAATAGGTGCTATGGTGATTAATTTTTAAATTAAAAGCTGTGTCTTGTTAAAATATTCGCAATGTTGTCAATCAGCACAACACAATCTATGTTAGTACTGTGTTGACAGTTAACCACAAACTCCTAATTAGCAATGAATAGAGATAGAAAATTGTCTATTCCTTATTAAAATGAGACTATGGTAGTTTTTTCTTTGTTAATTTATTTTGTAGACGTACGTCACCGAAGGCGCACATCTATATATATATATATATATATATATATATATATATATATATATATATGTATATATATATATAAATGACTTCTAGAATGGGCAAACATTGTAAAAGGTTGACACTAAATGTTCAGTGTTGCCTCAATGCACCAAACAAATGATACTAATTAACTTATACATTACCGGCCCCCAAATGCCCTAGTACGGACAAGAGTAGGGAGAGTAGGCTCTCTCTCGAAACGCTCTCATATGTCCACGCCTGTATAGCCTCTACCAGGAAAACCCTACTAACTGCCTTCTCGTGGCATTGCCGTTGTTTACGAAGTTGAAAGGACGAAAAGCGACTGTCCGTCGCTCTAACCGGATTGGTGGACATGGAAAGTCCACCTAGGGCAGTTGGAAATTAGATCGATGATCGTGAGAATGTTTATATTTTAAAACAGATAACCAATATTATACACAATATACTGTGCAATTTGTTTCACGTAAACATGGTCAAATCTTACTTGTTTGACAGATAACTTAAGACGACAAATTAAATCATATTCTCAGGAGTATTGATATTAAGCTGCGTCCTTTAGAAATTCAGGATATAGTCTTAACGCTCCATTGAGTTATATTAGCAATCTGGATTGAACTTACTTGTTCTGTGGGAACTGGATATTCGGGATAACTGTTTTGAACATTCTTGTTTATTACTACATTATCATCTTCGGTCAGCAAGAATTCTACTTCCATTTCCTGATAATTACTTGCTAACTCTAGGTGCCCCACAAGAAGAAGCATAAACTGTCCATCAGGATTCTTGTTCATTGACATACAAATATATCTAATGTAATACAGAGAAGATACAAAGCATCAACAGTGAAAAACATTGTAATTGATGGTTGTTCAAATCTATGATGAAATTCTTTGAAATGAAGAGTCACTATATCTGCTTGGCCAATTGTAAATGTATTCAAATGGATTCGACCATATCATTTAATTAATATTTACTAATTCACGAAATATAAGAATATAAAGTATACTTAAAACATTTTTAAGTAGTATATTTATGTCAAACTAAAATCTCTTTTTCGGATAAAATGGAATCGACTTTGATGTTATATAGACAAATTGAGATTTTTAGTAATTTTTATATATGGTCGAAATCGTGAGTCAAATGAAGCAAGACCACCAAGTAAAACCATGAACCACTGGACGGCCGTTTCGTCCTATTGTGGGACCCCCCAGAAGTGTGCTCGAGATTTGATCAAAGGACATACCAGTTTCACGCGCGATCACTTAACCGATAGACCACTGAGTCGGTTGACATTCAACGCTGTTAATGTCTGACTTCAAGCAATCCACGAAGTTAAGCAACCGTTTCACCAATGTCTTCAGTGAATTGATATCTAACAACAGTGCTTCCAGGTTTTCCATGGTGGTCTAGCTTCAGTTGACTCACGATATCATTTATATATTAAAGACGATACTTGATTTATTTCTGTTATAACGTATGGGTGCCTGTTTGATATATCGATTGCTTGCGTGTGCCCTCTTAATATATAAACGTCCAATGATACATAAAATACGTACGACCAGTCTTGGGTGCTATTCGGTCCTTCCTATTTGCCTAGCCTAGGCAGTTGAGTACAGAACACAAATAACAGACTCGGCAATATGAATCATTATTTACAAACACACTGAGTTTTTATACAACCAAAGTAATCAATAAACTGTTTATAACTCAATAATCGTATGATAATAAGTCAAAGGTCAAAATAAAGCTAATGATAAGAGAAATACGAATATAAATAGTTCAGTTACATAATAATTGTACAATAGGAAATAGGCATATTACATTGATCCATAAATAGACCTAAAAGTTACCATTCGTAATTCACCGGGGGATACAACACATACGATAGGTGCGAATTCTCCAGAGCGTGTATAATGTCATTAAGCCACGACTCGAGCACAACCCACCGCAGCATCTCAATCAAGTCATCTAGACCAGACTAGGCTGTGGCCGGATTATTAGGACGGAGCCTTTGACCAGCAACCCGCATTGATATACGGGTTTAAACGCCGGCAAGCACTCGCCCAATCCACGACTTAATGTGTGCCGTGATAGATGAAAAGCCGACCCTCGGACAGGCGTGGCCACAGGATATCCCGTAGCCGCAATATGCGTTCAAGATGTCGATGTTCAAAGCAGTATGCAGTTCACATTAATTCACACAGTTGGCTGCACTCTTCATCGACACACGAGCCGAGTGATCCACCGCTCAAAGTAGTACGCCAATAATCCCATACATCGGTTACCCAAATGCATAGAACTAATGGTTAACGCTGCAGCCCAGGATGTTTACCGCTAAGCCAGCGTACATGCAGTCCAGCACGAAGCCAGGTGCATGCCAGGCAGCAAACCCGTGAATGGCAAGCCAATCCGGATCGCTTCAACAGTGTAAAAGGTTTGAAATAGGAACAATAACGGGGCGGACTTGCACGCACATAGCAAAAAATTCTCTTTGAACCTAGCACACAACAATACTGTCATGCACTGTCCCATCGCCCTTGGCAGATCAGGCAACCCGAAAGTCACGAGAACACCATCAGGGCATATGACAGGCTAGGTACCCCGGTCAAGAAAATAATAACCACTGAAGCCTGGGGTGAATTTCCACTAAGCCAGGGTACATGCAGTCCAGCACGAAGCCAGGTGCATGCGTAATTATATATTTTTGAATCATGTTAATGATCCTTCCGCAGGTTCACCTACGGAAACCTTGTTACGACTTTTACTTCCTCTAAATAGTCAAATTAGGTCATCTTCTCAGCATCAGTCGAGCGGCAAAGACACTACAACGACGCCAATCCAACGACCTCACTAAACCATTCAATCGGTAGTAGTGACTGGCGGTGTGTACAAAGGGCAGGGACGTAATCAGCGCAAGCTTATCACTTGCATTAACCAGGAAATCCTCGTTCACGGGGATTAATTGCAAGCCCCGATCCCAGTCACGACGGTGATGAAACAGTTTGCCCAACACTTTCGGGCCAGGTTTCCATAATCGCTGGCACCGTTAATATAGCGCACGTGTGGCCCCGGACATCTAAGGGCGTCACAAACCTGTTATTGCTCAATTTCGTGCGACTCGTGTAAGTATTTAGCCTTGGATGGAGTTTACCACCCATTGGAGTGCATTCACAAACAACCCGACTCCAAGGGTAGCTCAGAGCAAAACTGTCACACTTGATCTCTGCCCCCACGGGCCTTTCACCCTCTTTGGGCCAGAATGGGAAGCCGTACTCATTGCTGAACTTGGGACAGAGCAGTAATGTCTGAAGCCACCCTAAACACCACATTGCCTTACGATCAATGGTCGGTTTTGAGATTTTGATTATTTTCTTTTTAAGGACGTTTCTTTTTTTCTCTGTGTCTTTTGCATAATGTTTCGATGGCTATTGTCAAGGTTTCGAAGTGTTATGGTGTGAATGTCTGTTGTAGCTTCCTCTTTTGGTCTTCTATGACATGTGGGTATTTGCGGATCCTGTAATGTGTGTCCATTATCATTAGATGAACCATTTTTCTTCCACTTTGCTCAGCTATTTTCCATTCTAATGGGCAGTTGATTGGAGGTCTGTATCTTACACTTGTTGGCAGAACATGCTGGCGAATGCACTCGTGGAGAAAATATAGTTGTTCTCGAGTGGAAGCTTGACTTTTGGAGAAATTCTCCCATTTTCGAAAAACGAGAAGCGTACTACGCTCCTATGATTTTGAGATTGTGGAGAAGATTTGTAGCTCAGGTAGGTGATTTTGATGTTGGTTTGTTCTCTGAGCTGGATGTTCAAAGTCAAAGCCTACTTGAACTCATCGATCTATGTCTAACAACATATTTCCAATTCAATAACAAAATCAACAAACAAACGAAAGGGACACCAATGGGATCACCAATATTAGGACTCATCGAGGATGCAGTAATGCAACGACTAGAAACCACAATTCTACCAGTGATCAAACCAAAAATTTGGATTCGTTATGTAGACGACACATTCGTCATCGTCAAAAAAGAGGAACTAGAAAACACCTACAAGCAGATTAACAATGTCTTCAATAACATCAAGTTCACAAAGGAACAAGAGTCGGACAACAAGTTACCATTCTTAGATGTATTAATCACCAGAACTGACACAGGAAAACTAGAGACTCAAGTGCACAGGAAGCCGACCCACACTGATCAAATTCTCAACTACAATAGCAACAACCCAAGAACTCACAATATCAACTGTGTACGAACTTTGTTCAAGAGGGCGAGAACACACTGAAATACAATCACAGCACAAAAAAATGAAGAAAAACACCTGAAAACCATTCTTCAAAAGAACGGCTATCCAATCAGTTTCATCAAAAAATACCAGTCGCACACACCATGAGAAACGAAATCAGGTATGAAAATCAACAAAAGAATCACCCTACCATACATAAAGGGCATATCGGAAACGACAACAAGGCTGCTGAAAACCTTCGGAATAGGTGTAGCCCACAAACTAACGAAGTCCCTCCACTCAATTCTATGCAAACCGAAAGATGAAATGGCAAAAGAGGACAAAACAAACATCATCTACAAGATAAATTGTACCAACTGCAACAAACACTATATTGGACAAAGCGGACGCCCCCTGCATCTTCGTCTACATGAACACCAACTAGCAGTCAAACGCCACGACATTTCTTCACTCATATCAATACACGTGGACAACTACGGACAAACATTTGACTAAGAAAATGTGCAGATTTTGGACAGAGGCAATTCCAAAACTACCAGAGAATTTTTAGAAGCTTGGCACTCAGATCAATCAGCAATAAACAAACATATTGAAATTAATCCAATCTATCAACCAATTAAGAAAATTATGCAGGAAGATAGGAACAAAAATCAAACCAATAGGAGATACAACCAAAACAAAGAAATAAACAATGACAGATTTAAGGTCAATAAGAACCAATCAACATCGAGGTGTAGAGGACAAGCTGTGAATTACATGTGGAGAAATTCAAACACTTCACTTCTACCCGAAGTTTGTGCTGATGATGTCGTTCAGAAGGACGATGAAAGCTCCACGACTAAACCATCCAGCTCAGAGAACAAACCAACATCAAAATCACCCACCTGAGCTACAAATCTTCTCCGCCATTAATTAGAACGTATTTCTCGCATTGAATAGAGAATCCACTGAGGATGACTGAATGATAAAGAGCGACACTTGACTTTAGGTCATCAGAACTTGGCTCTTCTGAAACATTTCCATCAAATTCATTAAGATTTTCACTAGAGGATATTTGACAGCTGGGGGAATCAGCATCTAATAAAATTGCATTAGCTTTTTGACCACCATTTGATTCGACCGACTTATTTTTCTCATCTTCATAAGAATTTTCATCAAAATTATGTACGTCATTACGTGAACCCATATCTGGTAAACTGACATAAGAAATGGGATAAATCCTTTAGTTCCTGAAATATTTTATTTAGTGAAAAACTTGTCCAAAACTGTTTCAAATAGTTGCTGCTGGAAGGCTAGCATCTGCTGTTGCCGGTGCTCTAATATTATCAGCGCCTGTTCTACAGAAATCGTCATTTTTTACTGATAATAATAATAACTCCAAAAATTCGCCCGCAATTATTACAGCTTGTTTAATTCCCAAATCACGTCTCGATTGCTGTATTTCTTTTTGCCAGAATCTCCGACGACAATTATTGTATTTTTTTCTTTTGCGTACCAAAATCCCCGTCGCCACTGTTACGTCTAGGCGAGTGTGAACGTTATATTTGCTTCCCTAAGCTAGTTCCGTATCCCCGAGCTAGAACTACTCCGCGATTTGAAGACCAGAGAAAAGGCACAAAGTGTATGGGAAGCACTTTACTACAAGGTTCATTTATGTACAGAAAATACAGGGATTTTATAGTAATTTAAGAGACCTTGAGTTTTACCAAAAGTTCTAGAATACTGCTAAACATAGTAGCAGTGTGTTAATCCGCCAATCGGGATCTCGTTGTTTTAGTAACATAACTTCACACAAATTCTAATTAATCACTTATTGGTTGAGGCTCTTTATGAGCCGACTCAATTTCCATTTTCAGTAAATTCACACATTGTTGATGGTATATATGTATAGCTGAATGTCAATACATGAATGTCAAAACCCGTTTTATAATAAATGTATTTGAACCACTGGTAATCCCTACTTTTAAATACATGCTAATTGCGTACTTTTAAAGTTCTTAGTTCTATATGATCAATAGACTGAAACTCGATCGTTTATACAACCGGTTTTACTCAGAATAATTGATAGTAACTGAATACTAACATTAGATTATCACACTTTCCATTTAATAATTAGTCTAAGCAGACGGATAAACTAGCTCGGAAGCAGTTTGATTTGTACAAACAAAATTAAAGCAATGTTGAAACGATAAACAAGTATCAGTAGACTCAACAGTTGCTATCAATAGCCGATAGCAAATTTGATACATACTGACATCAAAAATGTATATTCGGAATGATAGATTGTGTGAGTTATACAAAAAGATGAGTTTAATCTTATTTGTTATGCTGATTTTGTAGTCACTGGTTCCTGTACTTGATTTTTGTATTTCGAAAGTCTTATCTTAAATGCATCTAGTACTTATCAAAACTGATTGAATGTACATATCAAAATACTTGAATATTGAATAATGAAGTTTTAATAAGTTTTTTGAATGTACAGTCATCATCTACGTTTTTACTTTCTTAAATGAAATCCCATGAATCTGATAATATGGTTCGTCTAACATTTCTCCATTGCATCATTATACTGAACTTGATTGTATGAATTCTTTTGAGGTTTTCAGATTACATTGGTATTGTGTTCGAGTCCCAGAGTGAACTTCAACTCTGAGATGCGGGTACATTCAGCTGACGAGTCCCAAATAGAACAAAACGCGCGTCTTGGATTCCACTGCTAGCCACTATCCATATTTGCTTATAATGTTTATGAATTAAGGCAATATTGAGGCAATACGCACAGTATGCACATATGCCAATTAAAGACTGATCAATTGCAGTCCTAAATAACAATGAGAAGATTTAAGTATACAACACCAAGTAAATCTAACTTCTTATTCTTCTAAAGAAAGCTTGATTGACTATTGAAATTATAAATTTGAATGTTTCGGAAAACTAAAGGCTATTTCAACATAATTCGTTATTCTACTGTCACTTTAATGATAAAATTTTGATTATTGTATTTTCGTCCTTATTTGACTTTTTCCAAAACTAAACAAGCCACAGAAACATGGTTACATTGGATGTCATATTTCTGATATCTCGATGGCAATATACATGTAGTATTTGTATTTTGTTGAGAAAATAGAGTTACATATACAGATGAACATGAAAATATGATTTTAGTATGATTGATAGATTTAGCATTGGGTATTTTAGGTAGATCATTTAGAATTAAATGAATCTATTTCGTGGACGATCAGCCCCCAAATGTCCTGATACGGCCGAAAGTGAGGAGAGTCCGCTCTCTCTCTCTCCAAATGCTCTCACATGTCCACGCGGATATGACCTCTGCCAGAAAAGTCTTACCCACTGCCTTCTCGTGGCGAAAGTGTTGTTTACGAAATTGAGAGGACGAAAATCCAATGTACGGTGTTTTAACCGGGTTGCTGGAAACGGAAAGTCCACCTAGAGGGGTTGGAAAATCCTGATTCCAAACCAATGGTGCACATGGGCACCAGTATCCTGAGTGAACAAATGGAGTATGACTTGGAGTATCACTTGTTGGTCACTGGCTGCCATGGGACTACATCTCCTCACGATGCTACACTCCTTGTGGATCGGATCTTTGGGTGAGATGCTCGAGGTGTGGCCAACTAAGAAAACCACCTTCTTCAGTTTGGGCACCTGGGTAGTATCACAGCTCTCACACAAATCACACTTGATTTGTGTGGAGCATACATATCCGGTGCCTCTGTGTACCGATATTTATGTGTTTAAATAAAAATATAAAAGAAGCGATCATCAATAATCGAGATGCTTTACGGATTTTTTTTCAATAATCCGGAGATGAGTTAATTACTAAGAAGTGCTTACTCGTTTTCAGAGCTACCATTTAAAAATACTCTTAACAAAAAACACTTATGAATAATGTATGAAAACGTTTTCATCATAATGTTGTGAAGGACTTCATTAGCTACATTACATTGTGTTTTATTAGACAAACGTATACTTACTATTCCTTCACCAATTCATCTTCACAAGATTGAAGGTTTCTTGGACAAAGTTAAATATTTTCCATTTTAACACTGAAATAGTTAATCATGACTAAAAGAACAACAGTCAAGATAAATGTCTCACATGTTCAGATATGCCAAAAATCTTTTGACCATCGATGTGATGAAATATGTTGCACAAGAAACGTCCACTATTTGGATCCAACAACATTTCAAAACTAATTAGCATTGACACATCTACATTGAGTGTCAAGTAATACAACCAACGAATGTATTCTTCATTACAGCGTACATGTAAGCTCTATTCATAATTCCACCCATTCTGCTGAAAAACTGACGATTTTCACAAAAATCCTTATCAAATGATACAACAACTCAAAAACTTAGTTACGAGTATTGTTGTAGTGAATGCTACTGATGTTGACAAATATAAGTAGTATCTAGGCCCAGTTGAAAATGGAATGCCTGGCAGCAAAAGATCGCAATGAAGAAAACAGGAAAGCAATCTGGCAGCATTCAAAATAGCAACAGAATTAGAGTAATAACGGCAATCTGCAATTATACGTCATACAACAAGTTGGTTCTCTTCACCAAATCTTCATTCCCTACATCTTTGAGTGTTTTTTCTCACGCATAATGTATTGTCAAAGATTGAGCATTTCTTCTTTAGAGATTAAATTATAAATAGTACGAATGATGATACATGTCGTCTATCACTAAAATCAAGTTGATTCCATCATTGACAGGCGAAAATTAAAGACAATTTTTTTTAAAAATTCTGTCGGTAGTTAAAAAATTTGTCAAAAAATGATTTCATCAAAAGGAATTCCATATTCAATGCAGAAACAAATAACAATGTTTCAACAAAAATAATATTTTCATAGTTGGAAACGTGAGTCAGTTGAAGCTAGACCGCCAGGGAAAACCTGGAAGCACTGAACGTCCTATTGTGGAACTTCTCAGCAGTCCGCATCCACGACATCGAACCTAGGACCTACCAGTTTCGCGCCAGAGCACTTAACCGATAGATTAACGCTTTCAACTATGAAAAATACTAAATCTCCACAAAACCCCTCTTTTGAAAAATAGTATTGTCAGAAAAGGGTTTTTGTGGATACTATTATAACTTAATATTTGTGTTCGCGAGTCAATTGTAGCTAGACCACCATGGGGAACCTAGAAGCATTGGTCTAGAGATTAAGCGTTCACGCGAGAGACCGATAGGTCGTGGGTTGGAATTTTGCAGGAAGGGATCGTGAATGCGCACTGCTGAGGAGTCTCACACTAGAATTTCATATGTGTTCTCAAAACGGTACAACATAGTGACATATTCTTCTATTATAAAATTAACTAAATGAAAGTATGTGTTTGAACAGATACATGTTTTCATCAACTTTTCTAGGGCTTTATATTTAGACATTGATAAATATTACATAATATGAAAGATTGTTCTTTGAATGTAGAGTAGTAGACATCAATTATATGTAATAAATGCACCTAAGATAAATAATCTTTCTATTTTTATCAGGAGTTTTGTGAAAATTATAGTTATTTAATAGTTAAATTTATGAGTCAATTTAGTTTAGGCCGCCATGGAAAACCTGAAAGCACTGGACGGTCGTTTCGTCACAGTTTGGGATTTCTCGGCAGTGCACATCCACGGTTACCTCCGCTGCATTGGAAACCAGTAACTATCGCTCTCGCGCGTGAACGCTTAACCTCTTAACCATTGAGCTGGCATCCTTCAGTGGTAATGTCTAGTTTCAACCAATCCACGAAATCGCGCCACAATCTACTTTTTCTGACTTACATGAAGGATATGCATGACTAATTAGTCTATTTTGTAAAATATATTCGGTTAAACAATCGACTGGTTCAATAAAACAATGTCTTTCTGCCCTTTGCAACGATGATTTACGACATGTACAATGATGACACGAAATTACAAAATGTATTATCAAAAGAGTAATACAAATAAACGTACAAAAATGTGATAATGAATTACATAACCGCGCTTCTGTGTCAATGATGACAACAGTTTGAATGGTATTCAAATCAAGTGCTTTAAGAAAGATTAGTTGCAACTAACAAGGAGTAACCTAAGAGGTTGTTTAATAATGATATGAAATAGTTAAGATTATATATTTTTAAAGAAAACTTAAAACTAGTCACAATAATTCATTCATTATGATTCGATCATTTGTAGTGAACGTGGATACAAGTGGATACAATCGAATGTATTTGAACACGATAATACAGAACATCTTAGTAACATCTGAGAATCATAAAGTAAATACTTCATTTGCAAAATGTTGATCAACAGTCTCAGACTTCATTTTTCTTTCGTTTCCACACCAATCATTCTCTGTTCTTGTTTATTTTACTTCAATCTTCTTAATCTTCTTCTACCAGGTATTTCTCTTTTGATTGATGATACATACTACTTATATATGTCGACATCAGTAGCACACTCCGTAAGAATAAAAAACTTTCCAGCTCAAGAGTAAATGGTAATCGATTTTGGCAAACTATGTAGTTAAGTAGATCATACTGGAGATTCAGTATTTTCATAGTTGAAAGCGTGAGTCAATTGAAGCACTACTGAGGAGTCCCATAATGGGACGAAAATGCCGTCCAGTGCTTCCAGGTTTTCCATGGTGGTCTAGCTTCAATTGACTCACGCTTTCAACTCTGTTTTTGCCAAGTTTACGTTTAATCGTTCATATGCCATAAGTTACTATTATGAACATGAGTATTTTATTTATCATTATAAATGGTGCATATTTTGTGCACATCCTATAATCTGTTCCAATGAAGCCATTAAAGAGGCTGGATACATCAAAACATTTACTAATGAAGATTGAAGAATTTATTTTTGGTTTTTTCAATGTATCACCATGTATGTTTCCATGGTTCATTCAAAGTATATAGATGAATGATTTCCATTTAAGTATTATAATCTATTTAAGGACAAAATTGTAGCATTTCAAGTACATTGTATTTGTAAAGTTTGGTAAATATAAGTCATTCAAAGAAAGCACATTTATTGGAACTAAATGTTGGCGATAATCTGGCATGAAGATGTTGCCTGGATATAATTTATTTCATTCAATTCACAAGTCATATATAAATATAGAAACAAATCAGCATATTGTATTCCTTGTAAAATGAGTTTCCATGTTGCATTATTTATGATTTTATCTTTATGCTTTCAGATTTCAGATGTTGGTAGTAATTCATAAGATGTTTGTACTTTTTTATTTGAATATACACTATATATTAACAGTAGTTTATTTGATATTCAAGCAACGTAGCTGTTAATCTTGTAATGAGTCTCTCATCTGAAATGTAGTCCATCGAAATTGGAAGTACTAGCCTTCATCTTGCCTTGGAATACTGAATATACAATAAATAATTATCATCAGACTGGAAGAATTCAAATCTTTTGATTGGATTCGCACCAATTTCACCGATGTACTTAATCGCATAACATTTGAAATATCCTATGAATCCATTAATATCTACTTAAAATAATGTAGTTTTTATTAAGGAGTATGATTTATTTGTCATATAAATATTATCAAATATTTACTACAAAGGAGAATTATAAGCAAAGATTGATAGTGGCTAGTAGTGGAATCCAGAATGCGCGTTTTGTCCCGTTTTGGACTCATCAGCTGAATGTGCCTGCATCTCAGAGTTGATGTTCACTCAGGGATTCGAACCCAGTACCTTCCGCTTGAAACGCCATCGCGTTATCCATCCATTTGCTGAGTCCTGATAGTCACTTTGCTTGCGCAAAGGGGTGAAGATTGAATTCGCTTGGTATCGTTTGTTTGAATCGTCCCATTGATACTTAGTAATGGAACTGTTCATTCTCTAGTCCCAGAGTGAACATCAACTCTGAGATGCAGGTACATCCAGCTGACGAGTCCCAAATAGGACGAAACATGCGTCCTCGATTCCACTGCTAGCCACTATCTATCGTTGCTTATAATGCTTGTGAATCAAGGCAATATCGAGGCAATACACACAGTATGCACATATGCCAATTAAAGACTGACCAGTTGCAGTCCTAAGTATCAATGGGAAGATTCAAACAAATAATACTAAGTGAAAGGAGAATTATGCTATTCCTTCAAGTAAGAGAACGTGAAAGATCCAATACACAAAAGAAAAACTGTCCACCTCTCGTAAAATTTTCATTATTTTAGATGTTTCAATATCACATTCATCTTCTCCTTATAGAAGATTTTAATTTTCATTTAATATAAAGCTATCGCTATGTAAGTTCACTGCTTTTTACCTATTTGCTTTTAAAATTGATTTGTTCAGTGACCGAATTATTTAGTACAGAATACACAATAAAAATTTGGCAAGTCACTGAGTGATAAATATTGCAATATTTGTGTAGTACTGTAGTATTGATTGAATTCCGTCAACAATGTTGCAATATGGACACATGTTAGACTGACTTGACATCACGTTCAATGTGTTGGACTGTTAGGTAGTTGGATGAAGTCTAAGGTAGACCTTGGAGCAGGATTTCGTAATATTGTATATTCGTCAAAATATGGTAGTCCTAAGGGAACTGATACCTCCATTTTCACCCAAATTCTTGTGACCCAGTTTTATATTCCGTGACTAATCTGTGGCTGTTCTGATAGTAAATGGCCTCATATAAGTTTAAAATATCTACAATCAAGCGGTGAATAAGTTTTCACTAACGCTACGGTTAGAAAACGAGAATTCGAACACTACAAGGAACAACATTTGCTTCATAATTGCAAGTTTGGTTTTTTGTCGAACCTCAAAAAGCACGAGATTCAGGTCGAAGATTTTTCTTCAGACACACTTAACAACTAGACAAAGTATTGAAGTCACACTTACTCTTTTTTCTTACTGTTTATTCGAAGTTAGATACTTTTGAAAAGATCTTTGTTAATTAAAGTCCACTCAACAGTAAAAAGTATATTGTAATTTCATGTTCTTATCATTAGAATATCCACACATTCAGTTGATCAACCGGAAATAAGCAAAATAGTGTTGTACTAATATGCATTACCTCAATTTGGCATCCTTTCAATTACCGTACATTTCAGAGAGACACTACCATATTCCTTTTTCAAATATTCATTTCGACTTGCATGATAGTCAACATACCCCATATCTACAGATTGATTAGCTAAGGAATTATGTATGATCCTAATATGCACAAAAATTAGACTACAAATGCCTCTTACTACCCACATACTCTTTGTAAAATCTAATGAATTCGTGGGCTGGGAGCTCAGTCCGTGAAGGGTTTTTTTGAAGTGTCAAGTGAAAGCTTTCGAGTTTCAGTGCATACACCAAAAAAACAGTTTCAAATCTGGAAACTGAATCTACTGCTAACCATACGAGATATTTACTTAACACTGTTCCATTATCACAAATCCAGTTAAGTCATGAACATGATTAGCTAAGGAATTATGTATGATTCTTGTGTGAAAGATAATTTGGCTAACGACAAACTTTATCCTGATAGGCAACTTAGTATTTTTCGAACATTGACAGTATCACTTTGTTCCACCGGAGATCTTTATAGGACACTCTGTTTTTCTTAAACTCAAAAAAATGACCGAAGTGACTCTGTGATAGAAATACCGTAATATTAATAGTCACCTTTATGGAGAACAAAGTGTACATTCATCCTTTTTAATGGAATGTTTAGTTTCCTTAGGTTTGCTTGTATCAGTCTCATTCTAAACATATTATTTTGAATAGTAATACAGATATGGTCAGTTAGTCAGTCAGTCACAACGTGGAACTTCGTACGTACGTACGTACATCAGTTCGAATTGCCATACCACAGTTATGATAATAGTCGTAAAATGAAGTAGTGTAAACACTACTGTATTATCAGATGAATGCAAAGTCTCTTATGACCACAGCAATGATTTCTCAATAATAATATATAGAAATTGTGGAATGTTCTTTAAAAAACTCAGCCGAATGTACTTGGAGTGTAAGTAAGTGCCCAACTGAACAATGAACAAATAAATCATTCAAAGTAATTTTATTTACTAACTGTTAATATATGAGAAAGGAAGTTTTGATTTTGATGGATACAGTTTGATCATTCAAAACAAACAATATCATAACAGTTAAGCATACTAAAGAAGTGAACACACAGACCCAGATTCAAATGTATTACCAATCTTCATAAGTTGATCAATTGCAGGTCCTAATATTTACAAAAATTAGACTACAAATGCCTCTTACTACCCACATACTCTTTGTAAAATCTAATGAATTCGTGGGCTGGGAGCTCAGTCCGTGAAGGGTTTTTTTGAAGTGTCAAGTGAAAGCTTTCGAGTTTCAGTGCATACACCAAAAAAACAGTTTCAAATCTGGAAACTGAATCTACTGCTAACCATACGAGATATTTACTTAACACTGTTCCATTATCACAAATCCAGTTAAGTCATGAACATACAGTATCTACATTCAACTCAGTATTAATGAACTATCAAAATAAAACCAGAACTGCCATCCTTAATTGGTTAGGAATTCCAAGCAATTAAAATCTACCATAGTCGACCAATCTTATCACTGCAGACATCTTTGACTCTAAAAACGCTAAAGCTTATGAGCTGCAAATTGCTGATGTGTAGGCATCGGATCACAAGACATCATATACATATTGATTTAATATGAAAGTTGATGTCGTATAACAGCAACACGTAAAACTTCCATGAAATGATCAGAAAGTAATATATAGAACTTGCGCCTAACTAACCAGTATAAATATAATATATACAAGCTTATTTAGAAACTTTTCCTTATCAATGAAAAGTCATGTACTATATTTTGTGTAATTCACTATTTTAGTACTCAAAGTGGTGCCAATGCGGTAAGTGTACTTGAAAAAATATGGATGATTTACCATAATCATCGATAACTTCTAAGAATTGATATTATTACTGAAACTATTTTCCTCCTGATAATGTGTTGAAGCACCTAAAGTTCGATCCAATAACAACAGCCATTCGAAAGTTATTGAAATAAAATAGTTGCGTACAACACCTGGTTTCACTATAGAGTTTTGGCCTTTCGCACGTTTCTATAGGAATCTTCCGAGTCACATTTTCATTCATAACTTTTGAATGGATCAATATTTCTCCATGGGGTTTCCTTTTCGTAAATTATCTAATGAACTGCTATTCAATCATGTATAACATGTACATGTACATTGAAATTTCAATTTTACTATTTACATCTGCCCTTACTCGACATGTTATAAAGGGGTACTACCCCTAACTCAGGATCTGCAATGTCGGAAACATGAAAATTTCGCAAATGCAGTAAAAATGATCTTGGTGGTGTTGTATTACTATTCTGACACCAGACAATGGGTTTTAAGCACTCCTAGGCGCTAATGCTGCTTCAGACTGGGCTATTTCATTTACTACCCAACATTTGTGTTGTATGTAGTAAAAGCTATATTGCCATGTGGAGCTGAAGGTCTTATGTGAGACTGGAGGTTCGCCATTGACATTGTGGATGGTTCGGCATCCCTTTGACAAGTTTCGCAGACTGTTCATGTGAAAAGTTGGTTTGCTGGTTAACCGACTTCATTCATACTGGTGGTTGCTTTTCAGTGTTCTCAAGAGTCATTGTCACTGGAGCATTGTAAGTCATGTCTCCATTGCTAAAAGTAATGAGTTTGACTGTCGTGTAAAAGGAATGGGTCAACTTTGACCTGATCATTCTGTGCATAATTGCTTAATTTACGCAATGACCTATCTAATTAATTATACATGTGATGTGAATGTGTATATGAATAGTGCGAATGGTCGACCAGGGTGCTTGGTACCTGTGTGGTTGCGCCACAGGATTGAGCTGTGCTGTTCACACTGTAGCGTTGAAGCGTGTATAGTGTCTGGTTCTCCTGTCTAGGGGCTATACTGCTCGGGTTAAGCCTGAGGGCGATGTCTGTCTCTCCTGTTAAACGAGATTAAACAGTAATGTTTGCATTGTCATATGAAAGTGTGGATGGTGTCTGGTTCTCCTGAAAAGTAATGTAAAATTACCCTGACCCACAAGGGTATATTATATAACTACAAAGTTTAACTGTGATCAACCATACAATATGAAAGTATTTTAAGAGGCATCTCAATCACTTGTGAGAAATCAGTCTTCAAACTATTACTTCATGGTTTATAAATTTAAAATTTTTCAATATCCTGGCAAAAATGTTTTTAACTCTAACAGGTAGAGGTTACTACGCAGCCTGAAACTACTGTAAGTAGCTTTTGAAAATATTCTCTAAGTGCTTATCTATATTTTCATTTTACTACTGAAATTTCAAATAAGCCTCTAGTTAACAAACTATTAATTCTAAACCACAAAAAGAAAACAGATTATGTAAGACAAAACTACAGGTTATCATGTTTTAAATTGTTTGATGAACTCTCGCAGTATACTTTAACGAATAGACAAAGTACCGCCTTTTTCTCAACGTTATTTAAGCATGAACAAGTGTATATCATAAATTAAATAACACTTCCTTTGTTTTTGATCTTCATACTCTGTCTCTAAAACCTCGATTTACTGTTTTCCTTAACAGGGTTTCTACAACTGACTTAGCTATTTGACATGGATATTAGAAGCTTTGGTAGTCAGAAATCCTTTGGTCCAAACTTAAGTAACGTACTGTTCATACACCGAATGATATTTCATTTATTGTATGTTGAAGACAAACTAACAATGAAAACTTGACAGTTCGCATGTGAGAATTATTAGATTCCTGTTGGGAGTAGTGTTTATCACAAACGGAATTTACAGAAGAGCGACTCAAATGACGTCTAACCCCATGTATTACTGAAATAGTTAGACTAATTCATCACTCAGTTGCAAGCATATCATCCACTACTCGTCAATGTAATACTTTTGTCGAATTTGTCGTACTACTGTTAGCAGTTTAAATAATATAATGGCGCTAAACAATTTATTTGTGTTTGGAGTCAGTTATCAAGGGAAATTGCCGACGAAATTAAAATTACCTACATTTTATCTAGGTTATCTACATGTATATAATGATGGACAATCCACGATCTGGAATATACTTCAAATACTGACAACAACCAGTGGTATTCAATGTAAATTGTCTTTGTACTATTGATATTAATACAGCAATTCATTCCCACCAATAACATATTATATCATTACTTGTACTGATCAGTCCTCGATATTTAAACCTTTGAATGTTCAGTGAATCTCAACATTAGAAATCTGTTTTTTTAGCAATAATACTTGTATTTCCTGAACATTTATAAATCACCTGATGCTTTTGTTGAATGAAATCTTATAGGAAAAAGTTCCTGAAAAATCTAACACTCCCGTATGTTTACCATAAATTTCTTGTGTTAAGAAAGGTTCAAGTACTAAGTGTATTTTCATGGAATTAACTGTACTTTCTGGTCCGAATATAAACTTATTCGTTCATATTCTCCGTATGGATGATGATATAGTGATCTGTAAATAACTAAAGAAGGCTTAAGGCCTATTGGTCATTGACATAATTAAAACCCAGATTTTGAACAGAAGAGAATGCTGGCAATTAGATATTTTCTCAGTTTAGGTCTATTCATATAAAGTTGAAAACTCATAAAGCAAAATAATATAAGTATTTGATTGTACAGAACAACAATAAAAAAGGTACGATGTAGGCATAACTCTACCTTAATTCATATGATGATGATACAAAAGGGAAATAGTTAACTAATCACAAATCTGTAATAATAACAGATATCATCGCAACGCTGAATAGGTTGAAGAAGGCTTCCAAATAGAAGAATAACACATGCAGTAGTACTGACGTCCATTTATTATAAATTAAAGATACAAACGATAACTTCCCTCCAAATAGTTCTAGAAATTTAACCTTACTGTTATCCTCTTCGATGTAACTAGATGAAATAGAAATTTTTACATTGAATCAGTCTTAGCATTCTTACAAAATGGAATTCAAAGAAAAACAAACCCACTGATCGAATACATTAGACTATTCAATCAAATGGTTTCACAGTTCCTGGGCACCGAGTTGATGTAAGACTTATGAGAAGAAGAAGAAGAAGAGGAATGTATTTGTAAAATTTCAGCAGACTAGTTTGAAGTCAATCCAAAGTTTTGCCTAACAATCTGGTTCAAGATTTTTGAACAAAATATAAACAAACATCAAAATTATTGAACATAAACAATCACCATTGCACCATGTACTTATCTACATATTCGATAATTTTGATGTTTAATTGCGTTTTCATGAACAAGCTTGGATCAGATTGTCAGTTGAAACATTCGATCGACTACAAATTCATTCGTTGAGATTTTACAACTATATTCTTCTTCCCTGATGAAAATAATTTGACTGACTGCTTACATTCGGAAAGTTGAATCTTAAGATTCAAGTCAACTACTGTTGAATATTCTTGATGACATTGACTATCCAAATCGATACTTTTTGGTTTCAAGTACATTCATAGATAGAGATAATGAATTTGACA
>NW_017386212.1:29359-36554 GCF_000237925.1 Schistosoma mansoni
ATGTACGTGCATCTCACAGTTAATGTTCACTCTGGGACTCGAACCCAGTACCCTCGCTTCAAACGCCATCAACTCTGAGATGCAGGTACATCCAGCTGACGAGTCCCAAATAGGAAGAAACGCGCGTCCTCGATTCCACTGCTAGCCACTATCCATCTCTGCTTACCATGCTTGTGAATTAAGGTATATCGAGGCAATACGCACAGTATGCAAAAATGCCAATTAGAGACTGACCAGTTGCAGTCCTAAAACATCAATGGGAAGATTCAAACAAACAATACTAAGTGAATTCAAACTGTCTAATTTTTTTATGCGATGTGATTTTGTGTCACAAATTTAATTTCAGTGGGTTTTTAAAGTCTGCATTAAGAGCGTGAATAAATGTTACAGCAGTGAACTATTACCGAAACTTTTATGGAATATAAAGTAACCAGTGAAGTTCAAACCACGTCTGTTCTGAGATAGTAGCTCACTGAAGACAATTGGTGAACGGTTGCTCAACTTCGTGGATTGGTTGGAGTTAGACATAAACACCAACGTATGCCGGTTCAGTGGTCTATCGATAGGTCCTGGGTTCGAGTTTCGCGAGGCGGGATCGTGGATGCGCACTGCTGAGTAGTCTCACAATAGGAGGAAACGGCCGTCCAGTGCTTCCAGGTTTTCCTTGGTGGTCTAGCTTCAATTGACTCATGAATTAAACTATGGAGTTCATGATTTGTCTAAATACTTATTACTAACCATTATCTGAAAACTTAGAGGGCTGTATCTATGTCGTAAGATTCTAATAAACAGTTAAAAGGGATCTTAGTTCCAAGCGAACCTTAATGTGATGGCGATTAACTCAGTTGAAAAACTACATACCATTCGAACTTAACATTCTGACTGATTATTCGAATTGTGTTATTCACTTTAAATAAGTATCTCTTTAATTAAAAGTGTAGAAATATTAAATCTTTTTACTTAACAATCAAATTATCCAATGTAAATCTGTATAACTACAATGGTAGACCATATATATATCACCTTATTGAACATTCAACTATAAAGTCTACATGATGTGATGATACAGCTGATTCATTTCGACAGTGTATTACCGGCTATCATAATTACAGTTAAGCTTATTAATTATTTATTATTATCATAGTTGAAATCATAAGTCAGCTGAAGCTAGACCACCATGGAAAACCTGGAAGCACTGGACGGCCGTCATTAGATATGATAGTTGCGTTCTAGTTTATTACTGTGTAATCTATCAAGCTTGAACAAATTACAAAATTACGTATTCACACTTCTTATTTTCAGGGTTAAATGAATACAGAACAGATCAATCAGCTAATACTTCATTACGTAATAATAACAATTTTATAATAATAATAATATATAATCTTATCATTGCAATTGTGTGACATTGTTTGGTACTCATGGAACATTGTCAAGTTGTCTGGCTTTTGTTGAACATGCAACGCATTCATTCATAAAGAACACTTCTTTTTATGATTTTAAAAAAAGTTACGGAGGATCAGAATAATAAGAGGGAGTAGGTAACTTGATTCAACAAATGACGGACAATAATATGCATAACACATAGGAATATATGTATATGTGTAGTTGAATGTATTTCGTCCTTAGGTAGAAAAGACCATATATAAAACCGTTTAGTCCAGAACAGTCATTTTATCTTATTCATTTGATTGAAGTAAAGTGTACGACATCAATCGTTGATGTATGGTAGTGCGTTGTTTAATCCATTATGTTATATGATCATTGATTTTGTGATGGGATATCACACATAATAATACTTTTCATCATAGATGTCAACAAGTATTCAATGACAACACAATAACTATGTAATCACACTTTTGTAATAAGTGTACATCACGTGCAACATAGAAAAGATTAAGTTTAACTGCCTGTATATATGTATGAATTGTTGCATTAATAACGTTTAGACAATATTTCGTTTTGTTCGTGATTAGTAGGTTACGAAGATAGATAGATTGACATATGTGAGGCTATGCATTCGATGGTTCGTTACAACACTGAATCATTCGTTATACGAAACGAATCTTGAAGACATTTGAAAATACTTCAAAGCACTATGTAGTGAGGAGTAGTGAGGTGTTTGTGCACAAAAAAGCTTATGAAGAGGTTCACAAAATGAGCATCAATCAAAACGGACTTGCTGTTGAAATTAAGAAAACGGGCTAATGATACTATCTTTGAGAGTGATTACAGTCCCGCTTTGCAAAGTCTCCATCATGATTGATAATCAACAATTCATCCACAGAGGTGAAGAAGGTGTATTGTTTATATAAACACAGATTTAAGGATTTAAACAAACTAAATAACACCAGCTTGCGTGAAATATATTTGTCTGTCATTGTGGCCCAATTTATACTTGAAAGTTGTTTATTTATTGGTGATAGTAGTGAGAAGTGAAAATATCTGACACATGTTTTGTCCCTATTTCAAGATTTATTCAATGAATTCACACCTCGTATAAGCTTCTTAGTGTTAGTATCTATATTGAGACTTGAATTCCAAATGCTTTTTAGTTTGCAGGATTGATGGAAATAACATCCCTGTTAAAATGAAGATTGCCTGATTGAATGTCTGCTTAATATAATGAATATATTTGACACCGTGAGGTTGTAGAGATTGTTTAATTTTATAGAAAGGATGAACAGACCAATGTAAAATCATTATTGAAAGCCCGAAAGGAACGAATGATCGATTTTTCTTAATATGAGACTTTTTTGTAGAGCGCATCCACGATCCTGCAACCAGGAATCGACTGCAGGAATTTCAGTCTCTCAACTTTAAAACCAGTGAGCCTCTTGTTATGATTTCTATTGTTACGACCCAGATATTCCTATTGCTTATTATTCCTGCACACCAATTCCCTCGACAGGTCCCCAAGTCGGAACATGGTTGGACATGAAAGGAATTATAATCCGAATAACAGGGGGGAAGGAATTAAGAAGCACAATCATAAATATGTAGGTATATCTATAGTATTTACGTGAAGACGTTCAAGAGTCTTCACCAAGAATCGAGCAGCGCTGATTGGGTGTTTACCATGATAGTCTATAACAAGTACATTTTGACCCACCGTAAGCAATCGTCTTTCTGCCCCGTGATGTCGATTGAACGTTTAGTTGGGGTTCATGAGCTTGCGTCGAGATGTGTTCATATTTTCCTGCCAAGTAGAACTTCTGCTGGAGAGACTCCGTTGGTCGTTTGAGGGTTATCAGTACTGGAAGACAACTTATAAGATACTTATGGATTCAATGGAGAAATGATAGCATTATTGTGATTACCCTAGTTTTTTCGACAACTTTGTCGTATGGTTGATATTCTTTTAACTTGATCAGACTTGAAAAAATTGAATCAATTTTTCTTGCAAAAGTTATTCATGGCTATTCATAAAAACTTTATCAATTGTCCAAAAAACTGAAACCATCCTCAGTAGCAAACTGTTTTGACGTTAAAGCACTTCACTATAATGAATGTGACTAAAAATCTCATTATCGTCAATTATAGGGTGTATATGAGCGTAAAACTTTGACACTGAAAGCTTTACTCACAAAAACCACTAACTCTTGCAGCCATCAAATATTGATTCAAAGCATTAGGATCACATGTGATGCCGATGAAGAAAACTCTGGTTAAGCCTACATAAAGACTAAGATTTGAAGGAAACTATTGAACCTATAGTCCACATATTAACAAAAAAAACGTGGAAGGAATCATAATCAGTCTTGATGACATCTCGTTAACACCTGCTTGTTACTGAGCACATAATTGATACTTGATAATCAAGTTACGAAATATAGATGTGTTTGGTTAAGTATTGATAAAGTGTTCCGACACATTACTCCATCAAGTTGAACAATCACTTAGAACTCATTGTTGATTTCAATTATCAAGAAAACAACATTCGATGATATGAAGGCGATAACGCAAATAATAAAAATAATGTTTCATGTTTTATAAGAAAGATTACATCAGCTAATATGTAGACTATGAAAAGAACATACAAAGTACAATGGAAAAACTATCCAATTTATTATAATCAAAAAATTAATTTCAAAATATTCAATGGAAATACGAAATTGAGACAACGTTTACAGAGTTTTCAAAGCGATTTATAAAACGTTTTTGAGAATCATTCATCACTGCTCTTTCTTATGAGTAATCACATTCACATTATATAACCGAAAAACATAAAAAATAGAGAGACCAGAGGATATAGAAAGTCAAAGTATCCATTTGACTTGTGTTGTGTATGCTCTTCCGTTGCTCCGGTGGTCATATTCTGTATAAAAACAAAGAATTAGCAAATTTCAATTAATATCAAATATCTACCAAGTGTTCATGAGTTTCTTTAGTAGTTTCCATCAGGTTTTCTCTAACCTGAAATTCAGGGGTTCGCATAGGTGCTTTACTGTGTTTGATGGTGTTGAAGAACTCAGATCGTTGACACCAAATCCATCAATCAAAAGCATTGAATACTAATCATCAAACATCACTCTTTTAATACACTAATCACTACACACCATTGTCAAAAATGAGTACACAAGAGAATTCCACAAAAAGTTGCAGAATTGGCATTTGTACAATCATTTAGGATATGTACTAGTGATTGACAACCAGTGTGCTCAGCACACACTATCCTATACCTAGTTGACGACTCATTTCTGTGGTGAAATGTGTGTTCTGGATTTCATATCTCATCAAAATGCTGATATAAATCGATAGACTTAAAATTGAAGGCCTAATTGGAGCAATGAATTCAGATTACTCATTTTTCCATAGAGAATGAGAAATCGTTAATTTGGACTGTAGCACTCGTAGTCTACAAACTCACACTAATTATTGTAACGTCGTGCACAATATTTTTCAGTTGAGACTTCTTCGTTTCAACTGGTCTCATCGCTATATTTTGATAATTCACATAGATCTACGGATTCATTTCAGGCTTTTGAAATTATGAAGCATTCAATGAGCTGAAAAATGTCAACGCCTTCAAACGTTTTTGGTGAGTGAAGTTTCGATCAATTTCGCACCTTTTTCGCGAAAAAGACGCATTGTTCCAATACTTGATTATATATCGTCACTATACAAAAAGCTTTTATTTGGTCAACGACGGAGAAATACTTGTCAGTTCCTAATGATAGCAATAAAATGTTCTTTCTAGTAAAAACGAAATGTGAAATTTGAGGATACTTTAAAAGACCTATGAAGTTCAACAAGTACCAACCTCAACACGACAGTCATTTACTTTCAGTTCATGAGTGTCGTCATCATTACTTTCTATACATTTGTTCACTTTTTCACACCAAATACATGTCATATTCGATGTGGTCGCTCTTTGGCATGTTTCACTTGTATTGAAGTTCCAACAATTTTCTATGAAAAGAAAAAGATGTTTTAGTTTCAAGTTATCAAACAAAAGAAATGGGAAACACAAAACCTGTAACTATAAGTAAGTCATTTGATGGTGATTTCTGAGATAAGTGACTTTTGCATTCGGTGGAAAATGGTCCACACGGTGCATAATAAAAAACTCAGTGCACTTTCCATTCCACCAATATTTCACGATGGCGTGTTTGAATTGAGTGAAACTACTTCGAGTGTAAAGAATGAAAGATGAAGTCTATCGAAGTCTATCTCATGATTGATTAAAGGAATGATTCTTTGAATATTCGAAATGTTTTTTCAAAAGGCTAACACATGGCATACTGAAAAATATTCATGGTATAGGTTATTGAGAAGGAACGCATTTTCTTGTGAATTTATTACTCAAACACTGACCATGACAAATTGTATTTTGTAAACGTGATATGTCTATCCTCTCAAATTATCGGATGTGTATGACAAAGCAGAGATTACGGAAATAAGACGGTCGTTTTCAAAGTAAACTCAGTCATATCGATTGTATTCACAACAATAATGCCTCAGAAAAATTCCACATGACATTTATTGAAAGAGAAACGGACGCTAACTCCTCAATACACAATCACCTAACTGGCACTTAACACTTTTCGAAACTAATAGTATCCCATCTTTCATTTTGTGGTAAGGTTATAAATAGTAAGTTTAACGTCATTTGGGGTAGATGCCTGGATATCATTCATTAGTTGACTACAGTTACACACAAAAATTTCAGTTTCGACAAATAAATTGATCTAATTGAGTGTGAAAATAATTAATGCTGATTAAATAGGGTTTTACGTACTTCCGATGACTTCATACTCCACCAACGTGCCACTTTTGATCCATTTTGCAGGAACAGGTATTTCATGAACTATTAAATCTTGAAAGAAAAAAGACACTCGAAATTTCGGTTTCTTCATAACGTATAACAGGTAATTTGCACCTTTTTAGAAGCCATCAATATCAGGAACTATTGAATATTTTAATACGTACACAATGATGATCACCCTTAAAATTATGGTTGACATCGCTCTTAGTTTTGAATGTGACAGATGATCAGTCAGTAAATCAAAAGTCAAAACGGTAGATTTCGGAGTTATTTTACGAAGAAATCAGTTGAATATTGATGATTATGCTTCAATCTCAGACACGCGTTTTGTCGTAGTAAGAACACGTCGAGGAATCAAACTCAGCATCATTCACTTCACACTACATTCGAGTATCCATTCAGACAATCATTACAAATACCCAATGATTTGTGTAATCAAGTGAAGCTGCAACTCATTGTTATATTGTTAATTGAATCCTTCGATTGATGTTGGGAACCGCAACTGACTCACATGTATCACTAAAATCATTTCTGTAATTGTTCAAAAATGATAGTTGATGAACTGAAGACATAAATACTTAGATTTCAATTCATTTAACCATGGTGATCCTCTGTTGAAAAGACATAATCACTGATATTATACGCTTTCAAATTAGCCGACACTGTCATTCCAACCAGGTATAATACTGCAGTTTTCTTACAACAAATGTGAACACTTATTCAACGTTGAATTCTCAACATTCAGACAGTGTGTTTACAAATATCATTTGAATTCCATTTCGCACAATTATACACAACACTTCGATAGCAAATCCATCAGCCGATTTACCACAAGAAACGACTGATTAATGCAAACTGTCAGAAAGCAATATTACTAGGCTCTGATAGGATATATGGACACCAATCAGAAGTAGAATGCCTAGCAAC
>NW_017386211.1:0-27372 GCF_000237925.1 Schistosoma mansoni
TAAGGCAGGGATTCTGCAGAAAATCACGTGGACCTGTTAATAATTGTACAGGAGGAACATCTTTTTCAGCCAGGTCCAAAAATTCACATGCAACAGAGGAATTAGTTTGTTGATACATCTAACTCAGCCCAACATTCCGAAAGAAACCGAAACGAAATATATTGTGGGAGTTGATAGTGTTTATCCCACAGTACAACGTAAACGCAGCAAAAACTAACGATAGTGACCGTCATAAATACCAAGCTACTTTACTTTCAATGCATTACCTGCACGACTGACCCAGAGAATGAATTTTCCGCGTCAGTGATAGGTTTTAAAAATTACTATATGTAGCGGTTAAAAATATCTGCATAGTAGTTTAAATGGTTCTGGATGGAATGAAAGAAGTTTTCTTTTAACTGGCTTTTTATCTGATAGCAGTGGATCATCGATGCTTCTAGGTGGGAACATAGATAAGCTTAACGCCAAAATAGTCCTATTGTATTGGGATTTCTTCGTGAGATACCGTCCTTAGTCCTTAAGAACATATATGGTTTCCTCTTAAAGGACAGCTAGGAAGTCACTTGGACTAGCTCAGTCGGCAGTGAATTCCAATATTCGACTACTCTCAAGGAGTAGAAGATGTGAATGCATTCCTTTCTGTTGTGTTGTTTCTCCAGTTTCTGGGTGCTAACCTTAAGTTTTGTTTTGGGACTAAACTTAAATAGGTGTTTAAGGGGATGTTCACAAGTGTTTATGATGATAGAAGTCATTAGAAGGTCACCTCTAAGACGCATGTACTCTAATGGGTAAAAGTTTAGTGATTGGAGGCATTCTTCATAAGACGTAAATGTGGATCCCCAAACCGATTTTGTGGCTCGTTGTCAAATACATTTCAGTGTGTCCTTATCTTTTAGGAGTGAGGGAGGAAATGCTATGTTTCCATACTCTAAATGGGGTCGAATAAAACTTTCGAAGATCAGACTGACTAAAAATGTTTTTCAACGTTGCCACTGTTAGGTTTGCTCGGAAGACATTTCTGTCTCAGTTGTCGTGAGACTTCAGACCATAGTTGTACCAACGCTCCTAGATCCTTTTTAACTTGAGATACCCCTAGACGGGAGTTCCATAAGTTGCATTCGTAGTCTGAAACATATCTCTGGTGGACTACTTCACACTTCGAAGTGTTGAAGATAATTCCATTGTTGTCTGCTCAACTATGAAGTCCAGTTAGATCCTCCTGAAGTACCAACTTATACTCTTAGTTGAAAACTCCTCTCCTGAGTCTCACATCATTGGTGAAAGTTAATAAATCAGACGATACCTGCCGTAGGACCTTGCCTATAAAATTTAAAAAGATAAGAGGTACCAGTGCTGAATCCTAGTGAGCCTCACCGGCACATCTTGTAGCCTGATACAAATTGAAGTTAACCCTGACCTTAGAAAGTCAACTATTTGTGTTTGAAGTAAGACAATCAGATAATGGTGACTTGATACCGAATCGTTTGAGCTTATTGATATGACATATATGGTTGACCCTATCGAAAGCTTTTGAGAAGCAGAAGTATATGACGTCAACCTTCCCCTTACGATCAAAGATGCTTGTCCATCTGTCTACCGTGGTCAACAGGTTGGCTATACAAGAGTGGCCTTCTTTAAACCATGTTGTTGGGATGCAGAGGAGTTTATAAATTATAAGTTGTCACATACACCCTCGCATATCAGGGACTCCATAATTACAGAGGATATTGGGTAAAGTGCTACGGACGAGTAGCTTGGAGTTTACTGAGTCGACCTCCATCGAAAATTAGTGTAATATAAACAAGGTTTCAATTGTTGAGTACCATACCTCGGATTAGTGAATGTGAGGACATCACATTGAGTGGTCTTATCAAGGTTGTCCATTAGCTTTACCTGATACTGAGGTCTGTCTTCATTACCTCGGTGCATTGGTTCCTTGCTTGTTTGAATTGCCTATATGCGTTGTTGCTACTAGTTCATTTGTGTTCCATCCAGTAGTGTCTTTTGCGGCTTGGTAAACCAAGGGTACAATCCTTGATGGCTGTAGGTTGTTTGTAGGTTTTTATGGACTGTTTGTGGGACAGACTGCCTTGTGGGACACAAAATCACCTGCGGTAAGAAATCCGAGTGAGCTTCCCTGTGAAGTTGGGGGTGTGCTTCCATCTAAGAGTGACAGAGTCTGATATTTTCTTTAGCCAGTTACTAACTTCATATTTTCGGATGATCGCAGATCTACAATGAAGTTGAAAAGTCAAACTTCTTTAGAGTTGTCATCTCCAATGTACTTTTGTTCAGAGAAGTTGATTTTAAGAAGATTGATGTCTCTTGGAATCAAGATATGAGTGTATCCGGGACGAATGCAGCGAGATAATCCCTCCGGCGTACGATTTTTGTACCGAGTGTCAACAGTGAGCTTCTTGAGGATCACTTCAACTGGAAACCTCGAGGCGTTAGACAATCTTACTGAGCATCATGCAGATTCATCAAGATTGATAAACTCTTGAGTGTACACATGATTTGTTATCAGGCAAGATCGCAGGTGTACGACTACCCTATTCCTGTTTTTCTGTCGTTGCGAAAGATGTCATCCGGGCATCGCTAGCTCACTGCCCGTTATTTGAGAAGTCTATGTTTCAGATATTCCTATCAGATGAGTATTACCAGCGTTACTTAGTTCATTCAACTCGTCCGTTTTCCTCAATAAACTCGTGGCGTTCGTACATGGGAATTAATGCGTTCCACTTGAGGTGCATGAGCTTTCTCATCCCGTTTGTCTGAATTAGCTTTATGTTAGTGAACAGGCAACCTGTTTACACAGTTTTCCAAATTGGTAGCCTCTGTCCGTCTTTTCATGATCTTCATAGTCTGCAAATGGAACAGTCAGTTATGACTGCTTGATTCTTGCAATGTGTGACCTGTCTGGATGCATGGGGAGTTCAGTTGAAAACCAATGTCTGCTTGTACAACATGCTTCGAGAGTGACAGCCGTTAGATGGGAGGATGAATGGGTTATCTTCAATATTCGGGATCTAGAATCTCTGTCATTCTTGAGTAATATCACCAATCGTTTGGTCAATACGCTTTTGAGCTTCAAGGATTGCTCTATGAATTTTCACTCATAGTTTGCATAGTCAGGGTCCATTGTTTTCTGGGACACCTTGCACAATGATATATCTTCAAAAGAAGAACGTCTCGTGAGGTTGTAAATATGTTTAAAAACTCTCGATTCTCCCCAAATTAAAAAGGAGCTAAATAAACCGCAAACCCAGGGAACAAACTTTTAGAATAGGTTAAAAATACACCAGGTATTAAAAGCAATTCGAGTTATAAACGGCCACTTGGACGCACACAGTTACGTTACCCCGTGTATGTTGATACCACAGGCGTACCTGGTACACATCACTCACCTCGGCCGTTCCATTGTGATCAATCGCCACTGTTGTGACGTGTTTGACCCTATGTTCTCGTTGGATTGTTAATGTGCAAACCACTTGTTTATTTGGTGTAAACGCAGATACAATGCTCGCACATAGAAGGCAAACTATTCGAGTGTGTGGGAACTAGAATTATTGAAGGCTTCTGCTGTTTTGGCACAATTTTGTCTGGCTTTCAAAATGATCAGAGCAGTGATTACGAAGCTTTGGATTAAGACAATAATTTGTGTTACGCTGAATTCAACTTATCAGACTCGTTTTATCTTCACTATGTATATACACCTCATACATATTGATTATCTTTTGCACTTAATTGGAACTTTCATAGCATCACCCAAAACTATGACTGTGCTCGCACAAGCACTTATTCTAACGTCATATCTTACCACAATAATAAGTTATTTACTTATTAATTTATTCTGTTTTATTTTATTGCTCGTTTTTGCTATACATACATAGTTAATTATTCTTGTTCTGCGTTAAGATATTTACGTATTCCGTGACTCCTTTATTTCTATTTCCTTAGTTTCTTCCTTTCCTCCTTCAAAATCAATTCAAAATTCTTGCCGATTACGCAGAACCTGATTTATTATTACTACTACCATTCTATTATTAATGTTTTATTTTTCCTTCCTTTCTCAAACATGGCAAATGTAATGCTAACATTATTGAAAATTGTGTATTATTGCATTTTTGAAGAAACCCGAAATGGTTTCTTCACAGCACTTATGTACCCATAAGATGTTTATGAATAATAATAATAATAATAAACGCGATGTCCTTTTTGGCCCGATTCCGAAGCTGTACACTATGCTTCTATCAGATGTTGAAGTCGATAACAATCAGGAAACTTCTTTTGCACTTCCACCGGCTTTTCTGCCGGCAACGGTAAATATATTACGAATGATGACAAAGTTAATGAATCTGCTCACAACGCACTCCTACGAGTATTCATGTAACTAGCACTTGTGATCTATGCTCTAACCTGCTCCATCATGATACAGCTCAATTTCTTATTCTTTCATTCAACTGTTCGTCATGAAACCTTTTTATTCCTTGTAAATCCAACCATTGTACTTATTACGGAAACGTGGTGCAAATCATAAATGTCCAATCACTACGTTTTCTTTAGAACCGATAGATGTTATGGATTAGGAGGCGGTAAAATTATCTACTTCTGTTCAGACACTCGGGCGTGTAAATTTGAGAATGGATGTCTTGATGATATAGATGACTCCACTTGGGTTACCGTAAATTGTGGATCGGAAAATTATCTACTGGTTGGATGCATATAAAGACCACTTCATGTGGATACTTACTTGGATAAATTGCCAACAAATATATTTTCCATTGCTTCGCACTAACCACATACTCTTGAAATCATCGGAGGTTGTTTTAATCTGCTGAAAATATGGAGTTCGACTCCAGCACCAGGACGATATAAGAAGTTAGTCGAAACATTGGAACTTTGTGGATAGGTCCAACAAGTCCGAAAACCGACTAGGCGGAATAACATAATTGATTTATTGCCTACAATCAACGTATACTCTATCTCATTGCAGCGGTAATCCAAGAAGGAATAAAGAAGTTGTACGAATGGACCGTTTCGTGTAATCTGCCACTTAATGATGACAAAAGTGGATTTATTCACTTTGGCCAGTGCCTTAACCTAAATTTGGTTATACACAATCATACGCTCAAACCTCTCATCACTGTACGTGACTTCGGATTGAGATGTAGCAACAGTTCGAACTTTTCCAAGCACATTGCATCTTAAGTATCCAAAGTTAGAAAGCTCATTGGATTCATAATGATAAACGTCAATAATATCAAATCGAGATTATTATCATGCAAAAGTTGTATCTTACCCATTCTTGAATATGGTATTTTAGTTTACAGTAATTACATACATAATGAACTGTTTAAAAGTAAATGTATTCAGAGAAAGTTCACCCGGGCTGTTTCGAGGTATTCCAATAACAAGGATTATCATCAAAGATGTCAGCAACTCAAGTTGGAACCTCTCATGATCGGGCGTATCAAACTAAACCTTGTGTTTTTCTACCGGCTTATAAACAATATTTCTTAATCTTCAGCATCCGCCTCTTCGTAATCTATGATATCGCCTCACAATAAGGAAAATATTCTAGCGACTCCGAGAACCTACGCAAACTTACGCCAGAAACCTTTCGTTGTTCGCTACTCGATCATGTGGAACAAACTCTCAGTGAATCTCCGTTTCAGTAAAACTATGACCTGGCTCCGAAATCTTCTTCATGATTCTCTTTCTGAAAGTGGATTGTGTCACCTGTTGAATATCAATGTGTTTAACAATGATTTATACAGACAAGATTCATCATCCATCTAATTGACTGAAAAGAAAGTAGAACCTTTGAAACTTCTCTTATTTATTTTATCTTGTTTTCTTGTCTATTCTTTTCACCGTAAACATATTTTTTTCATAAGCATTGAAAGTCTATAGCTAAAACAGATTATCTTGTGTAACACTTAAACAAATTAACATTTCAGATTAATTTTATCTTCATCACGTATATATGACTCATACATATTGGTATATGGTTATCCTTTGTAATTAACTGAGACTTTTGTAGCACCACTCCAAACTATTACTGTACAAACACTTATTCTACTGCCACATTTTACTGCAATAATGAGTCATTTTCTCGTCTATTAATTTTTAGTTATTTTTCGTCATTTACTTTGCACTTGGTCGGTAAATTTAACCAGTTTACCTATAGAGTTGGTTCATAATGAAACAAGCAATGCCTGCACCTTTTGGGTAAACTCGAACAAGAAATGTTGTCTAGACAAACCCTCGGCAATGGTCCCTTGACCAATGAACTCTCGCATTCGTAGCAATTTATCTATTGCTGAGCTATGTTGTAGAGCGATGTTGTTGAAGAGTTGGTCTAACCTTTGTTGATTGGTTAGATCTTCACGCTTAAGATTAGCCTCTTTTAGATTTTCGTGACGTTCCGAAACATTACTAGTAAACATACTATTTGTAACGTACCTGCTGAAGTCTCGCTGTAGCGACTTCACTAATGTGGGGAGTGGTACACATGATTCTGACACACCACGCCCGTGGAGGTCAGCATCTGTGTAGAAGAACTAGGCGGTGATGTTGTCGGGCTAAAGTAGTTTTAACTAAAATGAGGGATACGAAAGAGTCTTGATCATAAATAACTTAGGAATCTGTTCGGTCATGATGAATATAAAGTATATCAATAAAAAAGAAAAGATATCCAAAAACATTTAAAGATTTCACAATATCCAAAGGCTGAAGTAGGAAATAATATACAAAATTCCAAAAAGAAACACACAGTTTACAAACAGGTGTACCAGATTACGTCGGGATCACCACTAAAGTTACCACAAGTATTCGGAGTTCGACAACACCTAAATCAGTAACACTTTCCACAATCGGAACTAGCCAGCTCAATCAAATCAGAAGGCAGAAGTGAAGAGATTCGAAAGTATATTTGATAGACTATCAGTATGTTGAGAAGTGGCTGATCTAAACTAGCTGGTGGTTTTTGGAGAAGTTAAACACAGCGTTCTCACTTGTGATCTTGTGCAGATGCATGGCGGAGCGCCTTCGGTCAGGTGAGTTCGGTAAAAGTAATGCTATCAGCGTCAAATGACGAAGACTTACAATGCTATTAGTTTTGGACATTTATTTACCGCTACACACGTTAGAGATATGATCTTTAAATTAAGGAAGCGACCTTCTGTTCAAAAGTGCAGAGTTTACCGTAGGGAACACAAATAAAACTACGTTCCCCTGCGAAAAATCCGAAACTTCACGCGACACATCAAAACCGTTTTCATCTGACCACAAAGTTGTTATTTGTTTCATTGAGTGACTCAGTATAACCGGTTTCTAACCTATTGACCTTGAGAGATTTCAAGTATACTTCCAGGATTTCACTGATTTCACGCACATGTTGGAAAAGTCTAAAGAGTGGTCTCAGAAGTTCATGCGTGGCGAAGAGCATGTCAGAGATACAAAAGAAGTTGGTAACATTCTTTGCTAAATAACCTATGCCACAACAGAAAAAAATTAGCTTTGTTTTGAAGCATTTCACATTTAAAGAATGCATAAAGTTTGTTGCAGATCCACAGTATGCAACTGAAACTAAACCAAGTGATCGGTTTGTTTGCTATCAATTTTAATTTGATGTTTGCAGTTGTTTTTGTGGGGAATATCGAATTTACCACTATTTTCATGGTGAGGAATATGCCTAAAAACGTTACTCTGTGTAGGACAGAACCGTTCAGAAACAGACAATAAAGAATGGTCTGAGTCTGAATGCTTAAAAGTAGTCGGCCCGTCAAATGCTTTTGGACAAATAGAGTTCATAACAGAGTCTACTTCCAACCACAAGCCAACGGAGGTATGATCTAGTTGAATAAAGTTACTCCTTAAATTTCCGTGTCAAAATAATGTGTGATTTGCCTATAATGTGCGGTCACACTCAAAATGGTGCACTTATGTTGTAAAATGGATGAACTCATATGGGTTGTTTAGAACTGAAATCATGAGTAACTTTGTACAAATCATGTTGGCGTATGAGTTTTCAGTAAACAAAGTTTACGTTGGAAGAGAATTCAGTGTTACAGTTTTGCGCTCTCTTGACGATTGGATGATAAAAATAAGGTCCATGTTGATAATTTTAGAATACCTTCAGTTGTCGAGGAAGTTCAGAAAAACAAAAGTCGTAGCACAAGTTATGTAGGCTGCTTTCTGATTTCAGTTGACAAGCGCTACGTAATATCGACAAAAAGTGGACGTTAGACCCTTTTTTAATATCTGACTGGTTATCTGACGAAAAACGTTACTCGCAGAGTGCAGCTATATATATATATATATATATATATATATATATATATATAGCAAATGTGAAGTTGGCAATTGTCTACACATGATTGATTAACTATTATTTGCTCAAGTTCCAGACTTTATATATCGTTCTTTGGCTGCAAGTTTAAAGTATACTTGAATGCATTCTATAGCGTACTTGCACGTATTTGGAAGGTTTTTCCTGGTAATACAGGTAAAATTTCATCAAGGACATTTTAGAGTATTTTAATTATAGGGTATTAACCACGGAGTTAATGCTAACTTTAATAATCCAAATCATCACTGGTTACCTCCTGGATCAGAGTCAATCATTCAAAGTCTTAAAACACTGTCAGTACATGACTGCCAAGAATCCAGTAATGTTTTTATGTGGGTCTAGTTATAGTCCATAAGCAGTATGAAACTATGAACTGGTTAGTAAAGATGTGTGTTCTGTTATTAGACCAAACCATTTTGGAGCCTTGCTTGCCAGATTTTCATGCGTTATGAGCTGAAATTAAAAGATGTATTATTAATAAAGTCATTTTCTACAAAACAGTCGAGGCATTAGCAAGTCTTTATGGGACTATGATTGCAAGCAAGATCATAATGTGTTTTTATTTAGTTAGTTTATTCTTGAGATATTAACCACTCCGTGCTCCTAGCTTTCATGTGATACTTTAATATGCTGATGGGCATAAGAATTTTTAGTCGGTAGCAATATTAAAAGTCGTTATAGACGAACCGCTTAACATCATTTTATAAGGTATCTTATGGGTTAGATTTCCTATTGAATTATGTAAAAATGGTTTTTTACTTTTACAAGTGGACCATATCAAAAACAATTCCGAATTTTCCGCGGTAGTATATGATTTGTTTAATAGTGTTCAGTATCTAGCTTAGGAAGAAAGTGATAAATTTGATCTTACTTATTCAGATTTTGCTTTACATTCAATTGGGAATGATGCCTTTCAACCATTAAATTGTTATCTATACAACAATTTAAGGTGGTCAGAAATATCACGAATGGTTTTATATAGAAACCACGTCATGTACTTCTGCTGAAACATTGTAAAGTACTGTATAAACATATCTAATAATCAGTATAGGGTTGTGGATATTGTTGAGTTTAAATTGATATCGTCAATGGATCAGAGTTAGACCACCAGTGGAAACCTGGGAGCACTGGATGGACGTTTCGTCCTAGTATAGGATTCGTAAGCAGTATGCGTCTACAATCCCGCGCGCAAACGCCTAACCCACAGACCACTGAGCCGGTCAGCAACCAACGGTGTTAATGTGTAATGTCAACCAATCCACGATATTGCGCGACCGTCCACCATTGTCTTCAGTGAGTAACTTTCTCACAACAAACACGGTTGAACTCTACTGGCCACGGCTTCTCACTAGAACTCCTGGAAGTTCATGTTGAAACAAGTAACTAGTGAGCACATGATAATTGTCAGTGTAGAATTGTGGAGATTGTTGAGTTTCGTAACGCGGTTTTGTAGAAAAGTTCTCCAAAAGTGGTATAAAGAGGCGTTCAGACAGAATTTAAGGAAATCTATTTTATTAACCGCAGGCGGTAGTTTTGTGGTAGCCAATTGCTGCTTCACATAACTGGGATAAAGTTCTGTTTTAGTTAAAAATATTTTAGATTCGAAAGTGTTATAACGAACGCTTGAGGTAAGAAATTTATTTATTATTCCTATAATTTGTGTAATCCGCGTCCGCGATCTGTTTCTAATTATTTATAAGGTTTTAAAAATGGTCTTCTCAAAAAGTAGATGAGTTTCAATAAAAACAACACAATCATATAAGTTGGCTCAATCAGTTCAGTGACACTATTCAGCACAAAATTTTATTGGTTAAAATGATGCATGTAAAGCTAAGATATCGTGCCTGTGCCTGTAAGAATGGTGGATGTCTGATAGTAAGAAACTTTGATCTCATTGATTATTTACAGAAGTATGAGTAATAATATTCGAAAACATCTAGAAAAACAGAAAAGGAATTTAGTTTTCAGTGTGTGGACGTTATAAGCTCTTCATTTTAATAATATTTAGATCCCAGCGTTTTTCTCTCCCAAGAATCTTTGAACAATTTCTTAAGAATTTTCTTGTGAAAAAGAATTTTGAGGAGACCTTACAAATTGAATAATAATTAGCTTCATTAATCATAGATTTACTGTTATACCTAACTATTCACCTATGTGATTACTAGAAGTGACAAAATTTACAGATCATATTATCTGAGTAATACCAGTAGAAATTTTTGTACTTGGTAACACCTAATGACTCTTTTTCTTGTATTTTTTAAACCATTTAACACAATTCAATTATAAACTAAAGCATTAGGCTATGTATTTAAGTAGGTACCCGCATTACTGTCACGAATATAAATCCAGTGATCACAGTGTTTGAGGTATGAATGACCTTACTTGTTTTATTTTTCCTTTATTTATTTATACGCTCAGAAAAGTGGTCATGATACCCACTTAATATTGACTAACAACGAAACAAAGTTTGTCAAAAGTTATCATTTTCAAAAATCCGAGATTCATTTAGTTAACAGTTCTCTTGTTGTATAAATGTAGCTAAAGTCATGAGGTTAGGCTTTGTCTCTTTGAAATCTTTTGATACTTATTATCTTATAGTTGCATTTATTCTTCAACATGGAAACTTTTTCATTTGAGAAGATAAAGAAGGAAAAAAATGATAGACTTCTGATAAGCATATTTTTCGTTGTTCATACTTGATTCTGATGACAGCACTTCTCTTGTCGTGAACAAAACCTCATGTGGGGAAAATCAATTTACACTTAAGTACAAAATCACAGAGTGGCTTAGAAAAGTGTAAAAATCATACATTAAATACACTATTTGCACAGCTTCTTTGTGTTGTCCCCCACATGCTCAACTGTTCCTTTAATTCTGTTGTTATTTTGATAATTTTCCGATTTTTTTTTTGTTTTCTTCATTTCATTCTCCTGATGCCAGGTAGTTTACTTCCGATTGGTGCTAAATATTAATTATATCTGTCAGCATAAATAGTATACATTAATGTTATTGTTTTGTGATGCGTAGAAGTACCAATCAGTTCATAAAAACACTAGTTTGTTTTATAGTATGAAGCACATGTATGCTATCTTTTAAATCGGGTCTTCATCTTATGTAAAATACATTTACTTCAGAGTTATAATCTCATGATTTGTGACAAATATTCACATAAGAATACGATACTATCATCACTGACTGACACTTATGTGGTCACTTATGACTAACTTCAAGGTAAATCTCCTTAAGTTCTGGCGGAAATCGACATCTGTAAAATTAACCAAATCAACAGTGAGACTTTAACGTGCTGAAAAAATTGAGTGAGATTAGTACTATATCATATATTGGTTAAAATTCAAAATACGAACTACTGTTCTCCCACTTAGTCGCTCAGCTTATTGTTTCATTTTACGAATTCCAGATATCGTGAGTTCACGTTACTACAGAGTTCTAAACGTGAACAAAACATTCGATTCAATCCTCACAATGTTTGCATTATTCTCACCAGTTTGTCATGACAACTATATAACTATTATTATTACCATTATTATTGTTGAACAGTAAAACTACACAGAAAAATTACCTAATAATTTTATTACCATTCACCCGATTGATTCTGACATTTAATCCTTTCAATGACAGTATGAGATATAATTTTAATGCAAATGTAAACGACGTATCAATGTCTAATGGTTTTCTTGATAAGATCTATTCATATTCATCAAAGACAAATAAACTTCCAAACATTTTCTAGATGTTTTAACTTTCTTAGGTGTAGATCGATCTGTACTGTACTCCCTATGTTCAATTTTTAAGCAAGTTTAAAGATGTTACCTAGGAAATTCAAATTAACTTTACTGAACTGTTAAAAAACTGTAAACCACAAGGTTGTGGGATTAAAGGCAATAAATTGCCGGAATAACTATTAAATAAATAATTAATACTGACTAGAATTATCAAAAAAAGGTTCACGAATCTTTTGATTGGTTTATGTTTTTTTATTAATTAATCTTTTTAGTTTGTACGTATCTCAGATGAAGATAAATTAGAAGATGTAATGTTATTGATGAAGAATTACTGGAAAATGATGGAGCCAGAGAAGCCTAGTTTATGTATTTCCGTTATTGGCGGAGCGAAAAATTTTGTTCTTGAAGGACATAAAAAAGAAGTTTTTTATTCTGTTAGAAAATACTTGTTCATTTACTCATTTATTACTTAAATTTTAATATGAATAGTTCACTGATATAAACAGTTTTTAATATTGGATTAGTTAATTGAGGTCTAATAATGATTGATTATAATTTCAGACAATGTATCAGTAAACTATAAAAAAATGACTATCTGAAGTCTGTGCCGATAATGTTGTTTGGAACGACAATGAGAGCTTCATTATCAGACCACCGAAATCAGAAGATGAAAATGTCTCAGAAAATGTCAACATTTGGATAACTAATCGATACTTTTTAAAACAAAATCTATGAATATTTGACCCATACGTTAAATTACTTCAGTTGAAGCGGGACAAAACGGATAAATAATGATGTTGAACTATTCAGATATTATCAGAGGGGTTTTGTAAAGATTTTAGTAATTTTGTAGTTGAATTCATGAGTCGAGTGAGGTTAGACCACCATGGAAAACTCTGAAGCACTGGACGGCCGTTTCATCCTATTGCGGGACTTTTCAGCAGTGCGCATCCACGATCCCGCCTCACGAGATTCTAACCCAGGACCTATCGGTCACGCGCACGAGCAATAAACCTCTAGACCACTGAGCACTGCTCACTGCTGAGGAGTCCCACAATAAAACGAAACGGCCGTTCCAAGTTTTCTATTGTGGTCTAGCTTCAATCGACTCATGAATTCAACTATAATATTCAGATATTGTTAAATAGAGTTGTATAACCATTCAGTCTAAATCAATTTTTTTTTTCAATATTTAGATGAATAAATAGAACAAGTGTTTGTCAATATTACAATACTGAATTCCTTTTAAAAAAATACAGTTTTAAACAAAAATAGAAAGATACAAGTAAACAAATTTGAAATACGGTTCAGTTTAAGAAATGTCTGAATCACAGTAAAACTAGAATTACTTGACAAAAATGAACCATTAGGTAGAGTACAATATTCATTTCATATGAGTAAGTTTGTATAAGTTAGCCTAGCACGAACATGTGCTAGATTAGAAAAAGAAGTAGAATGTTTTGTCGTTGAAATGTTGTGACAATAAATAGACAATAAATCAGAATTGGAAAATGGTTTACAAAAGGCAAAACCATCACTAATTAAAATACATAGAATTAAAACTTCCAGGAAATATATAAAGGATGGCGGTTGAGACGTTTGTAAACAATTAATGTTGATATAATTGAATGAAACTTACAGGAATAAAGATATAAGTAACAGTCTTGAAGTTTTTTTCATGTTAGTTTTAAAAACTTCAGAATTGAACACGGTGTACCTCAACGGGTGCAGCGGTTTAAGATACTTGACTAAGAATATCGTATGAAACTGTTTAAAAATCTGAATTTAATGCTTAAAATGCCAATGGAGACTAAAAAGCCTTGGTTGTTGCGAATTCAGTCATGTTTCAACCAGAATATTATAGATTGAATTAATTCTCTCATTGTCTATTGAACAACTAAGATACTGTACAGTGTAATTATGGGATTTTTAGTTTATCGAGAAGTTTAAATATTTGGACATACTCGTTAAGTCTTGGTCGCATATAACTTGATTCGGACAAATAAATCGAAAGTAAAACAAAAGAAACTCTAAGTTTTACTGAAGAAGATAAAATTAACTCAACTTTATACGACTAATTTATTTCAATATGAATAGGATATATACATAGAGGACATATACATTAACTAAAGAAAGCGTATTTGTAATAAGTATTATTACTATACGATAAAAATGAATGAATATTTGAAAAAACAAGACATTGGAAATGCAGAACTTTAAACGAATTTTTTAAATTGAATATTTACAAACAAATCGAATTACAGTACTTTTAACGAACCTTTCAGTGAATATCATCTTACATATTTTCTTTTTACCAAAGGGTTTAGTTCAAGCAGCACAAACAACTCGAGCTTGGATTGTAACGTCAGGTTTAAATTTAGGAATTATACGAGTGGTTGGCGATGCATTGCAAGAACAGTCATACAGTACAGACAAAAGAATGTTGTCTCAACAATTAAGATGTATTGGTATTGCTCCATGGGGTTATGTACTGAATCGTAATACTCTGGTCGCTACAAATTATGAAGTAGGCATCAAACAACATTGTTGTGATTTCAAGAGTGATTATTACCTTTTATATGTATGTGTAGTGTTTTTTTCAAACAATCAAATTCATTTCAACCAGTGAATTATTAATTTATGGACTATTTCATCAAAAACATGATCAATCCGTTAAATGCTAACCGTTATGAAGGGTGTATTATCCGGCTTTCAGTGGTATATCTTGAAAACCGTTATGATATATATCAAAAAGCTTGACGGTCCGTTTTAATTCCCCAAACTAATTATGTATGACACCACATGCAGTTTATTAAATTAATTTAGATCTTTTAAAATCGGATGCAATTATTTTTATCAAACGGTGATCTTACTATAAACTCAGTATTCTAAACGTTCATTTAGTTTTTATTAATTAAGAATAAACTCAAATTGTTTAATTCACTAACTGGCATTATTCACTCCTTTGGTGACATTTGTTACAATAGTAATGGGTTAGTAATTCTGTTACACCAGGTCAATCAATATTATTCAGTGTGTTCATTTCGCTAATATTCAACCTAGAAGAGTTAACAACCTCAAAAAACTGGTAATAAGTGCAGTAAAATTGGAAGTATAGATAATCGCTGTGTTAAAATAAACGATTCATACAAAAATGTTATAATTTTCTTTGTTCTTTTCTTAATAACACACTTTTCAAAATGAAGAGAAACTTTCTTTTATCACATAAACTTCAGGATCATTTCCATCCGATACCTTATACAGTGTCTACTGTTATTGAGACGGGACAACCTGTTTCCTTAAATCAAAATCATACCCATTATATTTTTGTGGATGAAGGTAAACGTTTAAGATATGGTGGATGTGAATCAGCTCGATTTCGCGCAAGACTGGAAAAACAAATAGCTCTTCCAGAAGAAGGTTAGTAAATTTCACATTATTTTGTTTCATTTCTTTTTCTCAATGCTTTAAATATATGTTAGACTATTTGAATTGAAATCAGTAACGAAATAGTTCTCTTATGTTAACTGGTTTATTAGAAAATTCATCAGTAGCAGTTAATGTCAATCATCTAAATAAAACATTATGAACAGGGGTAGCGTAATGATTTTTTATGGTTTTAATTAAAACAGTTAGTAGATTATGTGATTATAATTTGGTGCCTCAATAGAGTTTTAGTGAATATATCACTACGTACTGAAATCAGAAAGAATACGATACTTATATTTATTTTACCACTGGGTATGTATTGTGGAAACAGTATAATGAGCTATCGGTTCTCTAAAAATTTATAAACTTAATTCATTATTTAAAAGTATTTAATAACTCACCAATCTAATGCATGATGTTCTCACCACCACAGTTACGCTTAGAAAGTTTGATGATAATATCAAAACTTGCATTTACATCCCAGTGGCTAATTGTGAATATAACAAACCAAATGAATTGAATATTAGTGTAATTGACCTCTAACATTTTTCTTACGTAATTTCGTGTGATTTGCGAATTCTTTGTAAATTTCATTTGCTGAGGTTTTCAAAGTACTGACATACAAATACTAAGTAATTTTGGTGTTTCATCCATTTATTTCTTAAATGTTCGTCATATAACACAATGGAATGCAGAATTATTTACCATTTAATAAACGAATGGGTTTAGAAAAAAGACTAATCAGAAAATTACTAAAGCGGTTGCAAGAATGGTCAGATTTTATCAGAGAGGCTAAGATTTCTTCTGGAACGATAAACACTCGCATACTTATTATCAATTCGATTTTGTGCATGACCTTTGCCCTTTGATTGGCTGTCATGCTTTTTAGTTCTCTCAATTGCTACATGCTCGGAGGTCATATTCTGCTACTATTATAACAACTTTTGTACCAATTTCATTTGAGTTACTTGTTCTACCACAAATATCAAGTTACCTACAATTCTGTCTTCTTCCTGTCTTCGCTGTCGAGGTTTGCTGTGTTGAGTATAATTGACTGTTGTCAGTTCCGAAGAGAACCAATTGTATTAGAGAAGCTCAGTCGTTTTCGTTCTTAAACCCGTAACATCATAGGCGGTACTGAACCCCAATAACAAGACACAACAAGACTAGAGTATACAAATTAAATCTCTTGACAAAAACTGATAGAAGGCATGGTGATTGGAGACCGTACGGTTTAAAAGGTAATAAAAAATATAGTTTTACAGTAACAGAATTAGTACAATGGATTTTAAAATAATAAACTGTCAAGACATGTTTTGGTTGTAGAGGTACTAAGATTGAATGATGAGTAAAGTGAGAATTCTTTCAAATCAATCAAGACATTATAGCAACTCAAATACAATTGAGTTCGTTTACACCTAATCCGGTTAAGCCCTTTTTATTAACTTACTTAACAGACATCGTCATTTGGATAGTAACAATTTGCATATTCTTTGCACTGCTATACCACTAGAGCACATGACACTCTATCCGAAATGTTGACTGCTTAAATATCATTCGATGACTCATACTCCTCCCCATATGTGTACGCACGCAAATATTATTATCAGCCTTTGTTTTGCTTTGCTGTGCCCTTATCAAATCTGACTATAAATTGCCTATGTAATTGTTTGCTATTCGCTCGCTTGCTCCTCGTTCGTTTCCTTCGCTTGTTCGCTTGTTCACTCGCTCTCTCGCTTGCCGCTCACTCGCTCGTTCATATTCGCTCAGGTGTTGTTAGCTTTCTAACCTGAGTTATTCGACAATAAACTGTAGTTGCTGCTATCCTTTGTCTTCTGATTTTACGCACCGTTAAGATTAGAATCATAACGGTTATCGAAACGAACGATTAACGAATCGCGGCACTACAACTTTAACAAGTATGTGGTTTTTAAAAATAGTTTTTATATGTAAAGTGTACCTATTTATACTGACTTTGAGACTCATTTTAATTACAGTGATATAATGTATGGGGGGAAATCTTGTGTTCAAAATCCATAGCCTTTCCTCTGTATATCACGTATACGACTGGTTGGGGTAGCTCGATTCTAAAAACATCAGTGTATGGGTCATTGTTTTTGAGTTCAAAATATACCAGTATATTTAAATTCACTGTAAATATTGACTGATATAAAGTTAGTGTATATTGAAATAATGATCATTTATCTGTGTTGTTAATTTTCAGCTGGTGGTTTTGGGATTCCGGTTGTCCTAGTAATTGTAGAAGGTGGCCATGATGTGTTTATTGATGCACGAAATAGTATTAAAGAACGTGTACCGGTTGTAATATGTTCTGGTACTGGGAGAGCAGCTGACATATTAGATATGGCATTTAATTTTCGACTTAAACATAAGTAAGATTTTTTTCCTCAAATCCTGTCCAAATCATGTTTTTTCTTGTGAGAATGAAAGAACAATTTAGTTATGATCCACAACTGAAAGAAAGCATCGTATTGTAAATAAAGTTGAGGAATAAAATCCACTCTTTTCTATGGTTGAGAAATAGCAAACACCTATTATGAATGTATAGATCAAATTACTCAGATCGGTAAAACACTTAAATATTATCCTTAATTTTTTGTCGTTTATTTAATCCTGATCAACTAGATTCATTAATATTGCAGAAGATATTAATGTTTTATTGATCCTCTCACCCAGAATAAATTACTTTCACATTAAATGTATGTCCAAACTGGCTTGCAACAACAGGCTATACTCAGGATACTGTATCTTGAAAGTAGAATAGGCACACTTATTATGATTGAAATCTAATCATGTAACTGATTGTTTGTGAACAAGATTTCGATTGTGAAGGTTACAAATTTCAGAGCTAGAAAACCGTTAATTTACCATAAGTCTTCCATCGAGGTGATTTGAGATCAACAAAAGTGTCCTCATAAGACCAATCCACGAAATATTAAGAAACATATCAATCAATAACATAATCTGAGATCGAAACTTGATTGTAACCCAAGTGGAAGTATGAATACTAAGTATGTATTATATAGATACATACATTGACTTGTATAACATTGTGTTATCATACAATTACTTATTTACTTTTTATTCTTTATTTAATTTCCACCATTCTATAAATTTAATTTAATAATTTAGTGAATTTACATCATTTACCGAAAGAGAATGTTCAATATTAAGTCAAAAGTTGAAAATTGTTTCTGGTAAAAATAAAGTTGAAGCTGCATTGAAAATGATTCAATTAATTGTAAAAGATACAAAATTAATTACAACATTTGATATGAATAAATCAGATGATTTAGATTTAGCCATTCTATTTGCATTAATTAAAACTTCTTCAGAATTAGATAAACAATTAAGATTAGCATTAACATGGGATAGATGTGATATTGCTGAAGCAAAAATATTTCGTCAAGGAAAACAAGTTAAACCAGGTTAGTAAAGAGTTATTTTCATTATTATTTGGCGTATTTATCATACACGTACCTCAGTAATATACAGTATTTGAAAGGATTTAGTATTGACCATCGAGTTTTAAACGCGGTAAATCAATTAAGATGTCGTTAAAACATAGTGTAAATAAGCAAAGATGGATAGTGGCTAGCAGTGGAATCCAGGACGCGCGTTTCGTCCTATTTGGGACTCGTCAGCTGGATGTGCCTGTATCTCAGAGTTGATGTTCACTCTGGGACTCGAACCCAGTACCTTTCGCTTCAAACGCCATCACGTTATCCACTCAGTTGCAGTCCTAAGCATCAATGGGAAGATTCAAACAAACAATACTAAGTGAATTCAAACTTCACTCCATTGCACAAGCGTACTCTCCCCATTCTCGACCGTACCAGGGCATTTGAGGGCTCCAGCGTGACTGGTCCTGATTGGCGTAGCTGAAAGGATTTAGTATTGACTATCGAGTTTTAAACGCAGTAGATCAACCAAGATGCCATCAAAACATAGTGTAAATGACTTAGCTTTGGTTCTGCTACAATTATTTCATATGAAATTCTTATAGAGATATAAAGTTTTAGAAATCTGAACTAATTTATGTTTTCATTAACTGATTTCGGTTACTGATGTTAATTAACTTCCCCTTGTTGCATTTTTCATATAGACTGAATAATTGAAACATAATTCAGAATATTAAGCAAAAAATGTGTTCTCTAACTGAATATTAAGTTTCAATAGATTTTTAGGAGACATTTTAAAATTTAGAGATTCATGTGTATTTAAATGAAATGATAACAGTTATGACAATAATGATACATTCATTAGTGATAATATTGAAAACGATTTGCTGGATTTAAACTATTTCCAAAAATCATCAGGAACTACCTGATGCATCGCTTTGTATACAAATAGTTCTGTTAATTCAATTGAAATTGCCTAGTGACTGACTTCAAGATATGTGTCCTGGAGTCCTAGTGAGAAGCAGTGACCAGTGGAGTTCAACCACGTCTGTTGTGAGATAACAACCCACTAAAGACAACTGGTGAACGGTTGCTCAAACTTCGTGAATTGGTCGAAGTTAGACATTAGCACCGTTGGATGCCGGCTCAGTGGTCTATCGGTTGAGTGCTCTGGCGTGAGACTGGTAGGTCCTGGGTTCGAATCTCGCTTGCGATGCGGGATCGTGGATACGCACTGCTGAGGAGTCCCATAATAGGAGGAAACGGCCGTCCATTGCTTCTAGGTTTTCCATGGTGGTCTAGCTTCAATTGACTCATGATCTCAACTATGAAAACACTGAAATCTCCACAAAACCCCTTCTGCCTAATAAGTGATTAAAAAGCCACATTTAAAATAGACAACAAACTATAAATAACATCAGTAGTCTGAAATCATTGGATTGTGTTGTAGCAAATAAAACTTGCAACATTCAGCCATCTAGTCTCTGTTTCAACCCTGTTGCATTCGCTTTAATTTAAATAGTCAAATAGTATAGTTAGTTTTCACATAGAAAGTGTGGTTGGTTTCAGAGTTATCATTTCTCATCGGAATAGATTAGCAAGTCTCGAAATCCAGGTGAAAAAACGTTGCTTAATTAGAAAGTATTAATTAATGCCATTAACCTTATTTTAATCTAATTAATTGACTTTGTATGACTGAACAATACGACTGTTTTCAGATCTGTTTGTCCCATAAGCTCACGACTTGATTGAGAAATGTTCAGTTATGTATGTTTAACAAATCAATGTAAAACTTCACCATTAAGATAATTTGAATTCTGCCGCATGAATAATGTTTTGTTTTGACTTACTTGAGCTGGTGGTCCCGCTACATTAGCAAGATGAAAACGATTAACTTGATATGATTACAAGTTATGGTCATAGGATTGTGGAGTTAAAAGTATCTAATGTCAAGTATTTACTTTCAGTTTGTTGGATGATTTTAGGTTTATAAATTTTCTTTCTCTGTACGGTTAAAACTAAGCACTACTGAGATACACACACTATTTTGATAGATCTATCTTTATTTTCAGTAATCTGTTGTTGCTTTTTCACAAATACTCTTAGTATGACTACGCTTTAATGCTATCACCTACCGATTAAAGTGAATTTTAGACTCCTTATCATTATTTACCAATATTGTTATGTTACTGTTAAATGGAAATACTCATAAGCTGTAGATCTTTATTGGTAACTTTTGATAAGCGTATCAGTCTAGTTTACTTGAACATCACTGTTTGATTAAATTGTACTGAAATGATGTTCTTTTATCTTCATTTGAATAGAACTATATCGGGTTTCATTATCGTGATGTTCAAGTTGCTATGCTTAAACATGTTTGTAATCATGACTCCCATCATCAATACAGATTCAAACCATTCAAACTACTTTTTAAATTTAAAGGTTGCGCTAAGTCATAAAGTTATTTCTTAGTTTGGTCGTATGCGCGTTACTTCATGAGTGACTGTCACTAAGCTAGCTGATTTTGCAATCAAGACTCTCTTTACATTTCAGTCATCATTTATGCTGGAGTCGACTTCTGTTATTTAGGTGCGTGAATTTTCCTGGTGTCGTTATTGTTTACAATGACAAAGTATACTTTTTTAAACTTTAATAATAACTCTATGTACCCCATAAGTTTATAACGTAATACTCATTCTGTTTTATAATATTTTTTCATATACTTAATACTACGTTATCAGATATTTTGGAACCAATTATGATGGAAGCTCTACTAAGAAATAAAACTGATTTTGTAAGAATTTTACTACAAAATGGTGTTGTAATGCGTCAGTTCCTGACATTTGAACGTTTGCATCGTCTATACAACGAATCAACTCATTCAAATGATTTAATACGATGTTTGAAAAATTATAAATTACTGACTAGTGAACATTTAACAGTATCCAGTACTAAACTTCATTTACCAGTTATGATTAGTAATGAAATGACTGCTGAAAGAGGACAATCATTCACATCTCCATATAGAATATATTTATCTACTATATGCAAATTGATACGTCGTATGCTTGGAAGATATACCAATAAAATATATGATATGGACACAGAGGTATGTACATGTGATAAATGTATATTTAGCAGAGTATAATTTAATCTATTTGGTTATAAAAATAGTAAGTAATTGAAATAATACTACTCCATATGAATGATGATTCACATCAGCTACTTTTCTTTATGTTCAATTAGGCTATACTCAACAAGACTTATTCTATTGTGGTGCATGCTACTTATATTGACAGGTGTAAGTAGTATGTAACACCAATCAGTAGTGGAATGTCTGTTAAAAGGTTGAGAAAATTGATCTGAACAAAACAGGAAGGAAACACCAGAACTGATATTTTTTCACGTGCAGCTGACGATTTCAAGGTTGTGTAGAAATTCCATCTTGAGTTTTATTCTTATCTAACAGCACATTTCTAGGACGACCTCAAGTTATCTATTTGTTGTCAGTAGATTTTAATTTCTTTCCTGTTGCGGCTAAACGAAATACATCTTTTTTTACTTGTATTTTACCGTAACATCTGTTTTCCGATTGGTTGCGTTTGATTGACATTCACTTGTTCTGTATACAGCGTTATTCTACTTTAATTTAGTCTTCGTTGAATATCAGGTTTTTTTGCACTTCTATCTCCTCCCTAAATCCATTGTCTAGGGATACTTATTGAAGTGTTGGCAGCGTCATTGATCGTACTGTGGAGCTCTCATTAGTCAGCGGTCGTATTAGACGAATCTCAGTCGTTCACAATAAGAAAACTACCTTAGGCTAACTGAATCTTTTGTCAAGATTTAAGAAATACATTCTCAATTTTAGATTGTTACGACAATTTAAACAGAAAAAGGAAGTTTACCAGTTATTAATGACTTGTAGTGGATGAAGCATTACTAACAATATACACCAATAAGTTCTTGTGTATAATTACCGTAACTGATAAGGTAATTCGAACTTAATGGTAAGTTAAACTGATACAAGCAAATCGTATGCAGTAAACGGTATTGATTATAATTTTTTTCATTATTTCAGGGGCTTAGTAATGTCACAAACCTAAAAGTGGTAGCCAAGATATGTTTCGACTATTTAAAATAATAAAAAGACGTTTTTTTTTAACAAATTGAGAAAATTCCCGCAAACCCCCATTGGTAAAATGTGTTTCAAACTGTTTAAGCAACCCATTAAACAAGACAATGTCGCATTATTTATTCTTTTATTCAGGTGTTACATGGTCGAAGGGCTGACTGGAGTCGAGTAAGTAAGCTAACGTTTGTTTCGCCGTTTCAGGTGAGTTTAAGTTTGCTAATGAAGCGAACAATTTTTGTATTGATTTAATGATTGTGAATAATAATCCTTATTGTGAATTTAAACATCTGGCTCAGAGAACAAACTACCCTCAAGACGCAGTTCTGTATCGTACTCTTTTCATCGATTACTCAAAACTCATACAGCAAAATAAATGTAATACCTGGCCACACAGCAGCAAAATTGAGGAATTGCAATGTACAAAAATTAGTCATAGATGACACAAAACTGCAGTAATAGTTAAATAGTTAATTAATGATAAATCTGGAACAATAATACGTATCACGACGTATTAGCGGTCAAAATAAAGCGAAACAATAGAATGAAAAAAGTGCATTGGTCACTGTATCCATCAGTTATACAACAAAAATAGAGTTATTAATTCTTTATATAGTAGTCTCAAAAGTTAAGCTTCCATACTATATCGCCAACAACATTCGATAATTGTTGCGCGTTATCAAACATTGAGTAAGGTTGGAAATGTCGACTAATGCTCACAGACCTAATAATCTAAAAGTGTGACGATCACTACGATACCTAATTGTCTTGGTTTCGGTCCCTCATGAAGCTATAGGTCCACGACTCTGAAAAGTCATAAACAAAGACGAAACGAGTGTCTAGAGCTTACTGATTTTAAATAGTTCCTTACTTGACTCTAGTTCGTGGCTGGAAATAACTTCAAAGTAACTTGTTATCTAACAGTGATCTTTTAGTATGTCTGAAGTGGTTTGGGATGGGGAGGCTTGTTCACCATTCTAAGTTGTAGTATCATCTTTGTTTGTGTCCATAGTAAGAGACTGGTATGATATTAAACAATATAAAACAGTTTATTATTTATTTTTAAAAACCCTCAAACAGTGTATTGTGTTACTTCCCATAAATTCATGATCTTTCACGAGAGATATAGCTTAGAAGAACAATATAAGTGAGACATCTTTGAACATTCCTGTAAAACAAAAACTTATCTTGTTTTATTTAAATGCTTTTTTGGGAGAGGTGAGGACTATTTTAACCATAATTTTCAGTACAATCTGCAATTAACTGAGGGAATACTTAACTGCGTGAAGCAGTTAACAACTGTTTCGTTCTTCATCACTGTAGCTGCTACCTTTACGTGTTAATTGGGCTTGCCTATCGTAATAATTCAGTCGAGCTATATTGGTTGGAACATATGTTCATTTAAACCGTACTATACCAGAGAGGTCGGTTGAAGGACGGTAAGACTAAAAACAGCAACTTAAGGTCCGTGGGTCCGTCTTACTGCTTGCTGTTGAAAGACTTAAAGAGAGTAATATGTTTACCTCGGACAGCCAGAATGAGCAGCGATTGTGGATTCTCATGATAGAAGGAAGTGACCAGAAAAGGTTGACCCTAAAAATAAGGTATTGCACTACACCACACGGATTCCCATCTCCGATGGTAAAGCCTTCTGAATTGCGAGGCCGATACATCAAATCTTCCCATAAAAGGGCCGTGCATGGCTGGCCTCAAGAAGTTCTCCTTTGGGCTCACTCCTTCAGGTCAATAAGACATTCACTAACTCAACTTCCTCTTCGGCTTCCTCAAGAAGAAATATTCTCCCGAGGTATGAATAGTCGGAAAGTGTAAAGTGCCATCATACAGCACCAGAGATCATCTCATTTAGGAGTGAATTTTGTTTTTAAACGGGATTTCACAACAGTGTGTACTCATTTCAACGAAGAATACAAACATAAAGATCCATTTGGTCTGAGGGTAATGGTCAATAATCACGGATGAGCACCAATCATGAGCCCTGAATAAGGAAGATTGAGTTGTTCAGCGGTCCCTGATTTCCAGACAATGTCGGTTCATCATAATATTTACTTTCAGTCAATAATAAACAATAACTAAATATAGATTTAATAATCAAATAACAGCACCCCTGATAAGTGCTTCACAAACCCACAAAACATAGTTCTTATTGATAAGAAATCATGAGGATACTCTTACTGACAAGAGACTAGGAGCAACACTTAGGAGAATAAGTGATATAAAGTTAGTATAGTAGCATCACCTTTCAGTGTTAGTTTCGAAGTTTATTAGTAAGGAGAGTGTTCAAAGCTATACTATATACACTAGTTAAATAGCCTAAGTTACTAGATTAGTACAAACACAGTGTCGAAGGTTAATTATCTTGGTATTACCTTTTCCTCTGATCTCTCTTGGTCTTCTCATGTTTATTGTTATCGGAAAAAGTTTACCATTTCACTTACTACATAAAGAGGTCACATGCTTTTGGGATTACTCTCCATTTACTCTTACAGTTTGTCGATTCCTGCATATTGCCTATTATTCTTTACTGTTCTCCATTATTCTTTCCCGTGCTTGTTAGAAAATACTTTTTTGTATTGCTGAAGGTAGTTAGCAAGATGTGTGGTGAGTCTTTTGAGGTCATTATCAATATGGTTGTGGATAGACATCTAAAGCCTTGCAAAATCCATCAGGTGTTATCTTATCAGATACTAACTATGCCCTTCATTCATATCTTTCACCTTGTATATCTTCTCGTAGAACGAGAAGTGAATACATTAAAATCCATGCATGTAAGCAATAGTATAAAAGTCCTATAATACCTTACCTAGCAAATATACCGTGTGACAAAAAGGTTGTTAGAGATGACATAGTCAATAACCCGTATTCTTAAACATGTCTCTAATTTGAAAATATGCAGAGATTCAGATATTATTTTCATCTTTTTCCTTTCCCTTTTGCCGTTTTTGTTTTTGTAAAAGAAACTTGCTGAAATACCTCGTTTGTACCAAAATATAATAATGAATAAGAGCATAAATAATAGTATTAATAATAATGATAATAATAATAATGATAATAATAGACCTAAACCTGTCTATAACCAGTACACCGAATATATATACGACATGAGAAAGCGGAATACCATATACCATTCAAATTTAACCGTTTGATCTACAAATAATTTGTGAAAAGATATTCACAATAAATAACTTTTATGCTTACTTACACTTGCCACTGCTCATGGAGGAGCATAGATCAACCATCAACACTCGCCATTCAACTCTGACCTCTGCAATCACTTATAGTTCTTTCCAGTTGCTATTCATACTTTTCATGTCTGATTCCGATTCCCAACTGTGTACTTCCTCCTTCCATTTTTCCATTTCCATTCAGGATTCCAAGTTAGCGCTTGCCTCGTGATGCAGTTTGATGATTTCCTCAATGTGTGTCCTTCCACTTCCAGCGTCTTTTAATAATTCCATATCCAACTCGAAGTTGGCTTGTTCTCTCCCACAGTAGGCTATTGCTGATGGGATCCAACCAACGGACATTCGGCATCTTGAGGAGACAATTTTGCATAAATACTTGTACTGTTTTGATGATGGTTGTGGTAGTTCTGGAAGTTTGAGCTTCATACAGTAGAACTGTTTTGACATTCGTATTGAAGATTGTGACTTTGACATCGGTTGACAGACGGTTGTGTTTGAGTTACATATGTTCTTCAACTGTAGGAATGCTGTCTTTGCTTTGCTAATCCTCGCCTTTACACCTGCATCAGATCCTCCTCGTTCATCCATTATGCTGCTGACCAGGTACGTGGCAGTTTCCACCTCTTCCAGTGTTTCTCCATCAGATGTGATTGGGTTGGTGTTCTCCGTGTTGTATTCGAGGATCTTGCATTTCCCTTGTGTATGTTAAGGCTTACTGATACAGAGACTGCTGCTCCACTAGTTGTCTTAATCTGCATTTGTTGATGTGTATGAGATAGAAGGACCAGATCATCTGCGAAGTCCAAATCTTCTAGTTGCATCCAACCTGTTCATTGTAGTCCGTGTTTCCTGTCAGATGAGGAAGTCTTCATAACTCAGTCAACCACTAGAAGAAAGAGAGAGGGAGAGAGTAGGCAGTCTTGTCTGACTCCGGACCTCACTTCAAATGCGTCTGTCAGCTGTCCTCCATGCGCCACATTGCACTGTGGTCCGTCGTATGAATTCCGGATGATGATGACAACTTCTCAGGTACTCCATAGTATCGAAGAAATTTTCATAATGTTCTCCTATCCACACAGTCAAATGG
>NW_017386211.1:27572-36873 GCF_000237925.1 Schistosoma mansoni
CGCGCTAATATGTTGGTAACGTCTGTTATCTTGATTTTACCATTTTTACTGTACTTCGATCATATTTTGTCATGGGAAGATAAACGTCCACATGTCAGTGTAAATCATCATCATCAAACTGTGGCTAGATTTACTGAAAATGCAGATGTGTCGGATAGAGAGGATATTTCTCATAAAAATTCCAAACGATCTGAACCTATGCAAAGAAATTTTACAGAAAAAATCAAAATGTTTTATACTGCACCAAAGACCAAATTTTGTCTTTACACGGTGAGTACTTAATTTTTATGGGTCTACGATATCAAATTATACTGTGGAATATCCGAAGACATTCTTATAAATTTTTATAAATTTATTATTTTGTAAGCCTTATCATATACTTTGACTAAAGATGACAAAAACGTTCTATCTACTATTTTGTATCCTTCTTTTGTCATCTGTTAGTGATCTTAAATTATAATGCTTTTAACCATTTTCATTGATCTACTAAGCTGCTAAGGCCACATACTTCATGATATCCTGCACGTAATTAAATGGAATCTTTTCGTACCTATAATGTTGAGCCAAGTTTTACTTAAATGGAGCAGGTAATTTTACTTTTTCCAAGTCTCTCACTGTCTTTCTGGATAAAAGAATGTCTGAAATAAAGTCTTCTGACTTGATTCCTATTCGACATTTTATTATCATCGTCACCCAAACGGAGTCGACCTAAGTAAAACATGACAAAATCGAACGGAGAAATTGTGTTGATGGTTCATTCCTCGTTCATCCCTACATCACTCGTTATGGAGTCAAGTCGTTGCCATGAAATTGTAAATAATATCTATTCTTCTTTAACTTGAAACTACAGCAACATATGAGTTATTGATATGATGGTCAACAATCAACCCAGATAATTACATCTCCTTGCAGTATTTTTCACCTCTGTAACAGTCGTCTTAGGTGAGAATTGATTATCATAAATCAAACCTAAATAATTAATTTATCAAAGTACTTCAGCGTTCGGAAACTGTTGAATAGAAAACATATCATAAGTTATATTACTTATTTAATGATGGCCTGAGATATAACAAAATTGTTACATGATTAAGTTTCGCCGGTCGTCAGACTGGTTGATATTGATTAGTATCGATTAAACGCATAGATCAATGAATTCCAACACAGTAGTAAGAAGATAAACCAAAATGTCCATTTCAGTGGTCAGATATCCTAGAGTAGAATAGAATAACTATTATTACTTCATAATTTTCAAAGATTCAACAGTTGATAACAACCCGTGATGAAAGTTTGTTAAGTTGGAAAATGGTTAGATATTGTAATTTTTTAAGATTACGTCTGATTATCTTTCGGAAAAGTTGTATTTATTTTAACTAATGTTGCATTTTATACTCTTGTTTTGAAATTATAGATGGTCTATGTGATATTTCTGCTATTCTTTTCGTACACTTTATTATTCAGTACTCTGCAGAATGAAATCACTATACATGAAGGTTTTATAATGGCCTATTTTATAGCCATGATAATAGATATAATTAGACAGGTAAATGTAACAGAACAAAGATATTAATCTACTAGTTAATTCTCATTATTTTAAAAACGTATAAAATGTTCGCTGTTACATATTCCTAAAAGGGTAAACATAAAATTTATAACATGTAGTCCTGATATTGGTGAATATTCTTCAGTGTGATTTATTTAGTATGATCTCAGGCCAAAAACACTGGAAATCTAATAAAAACTAAGATATTTTTATGTATATATATTTGGGAAAATAGAATATAATGCTGAATACATCGTTTTTAAGTGTACTGAAACCCTCTATAAGATTTGTATGTTTAACGCCACACTAGATCCCATAGAAATACTGATCTACAACGCTTTGTAGCATCAATTATCTACGAACGTTATAAATAAATCTCCAAAAAACCGATCCATAATCTTCTGATACTTTTTCTACAAACTATAAAACCTGGACTAACGATTTAACTATGATGAAATACCGGAATGTGGTCCTAGCTAATTTACTAATTCAGTTCGACCTAATATACAGTAGTTAACAGTTTTATGAGGGACGGACTAAACAACCTCCTTTAACCTCACCTGTGATATGAAGGAAGTACTCTACTTTTGATAATTTTTTTACTTTAAGAATGTTGACAGAAGATAATATACAATTTGTTCCATTTCAAATAATAGATATGGTGATATACACATGAGGTTCACAATCATCACTTTCTGTCTAAATCAAGTTAAAATGTCCGTGACCATAGTTGTCCATAATTTTAAGTCATTGTATTTATGTTCATTGTCACTCAAAAAACCAGTGATCAGTGACCGTTGTTATGGAATGATTACTATGTGAACCATAAGATGACGGCACGCTTTCATAGTTCTTATTACCAACTTTTTAGTGTCAGATATTTTTCAAATAAATTTATCTCCGAAAGGAAATTGTCAGTCATCAACTTGAAAGATGTAAATAAATGGGACAGTGTTCTCGTTATTCGTTTAATTGTACTAGTAAAAATCAGGTATCACATTCATACAACTATGCGACATCCCAGCACTTCTAAATAATGATGACAAGACTAGAAATGAATTTATCACACATCTTACTAGAGGAATCTAATTGCAAGATTAGTCAAATATGATTTGCTTGACAGTAATAATTACATCAAGAAAGCGATATTACTAATTTTCATCATTATATCGTTTTTCAGAAAGTATATATAAAAATTAGTCATGTTAACATATTTAGCTTAGTGTCCAGATATATAAAAAAAGAACAGTTGTCACATTATTCATTGCGATATTTACCTGAATATATTTACAAATGTGTTAGGTTAAACAATATAATATTAAAAAATTGAAAATAAGAGTGATGACAATAAACGAAGCGTAGTTTAAACAAACTACAGTACATTTCAATTACATACATAGAAAAAACAGTAGAAACTAATGATTTAAATATTAGTAGTCAACGTGCATTATCGACTTACCTTCAGTAATTCCTCCGCCTGTAGCTCTTCTACGGCTACTGCCGGTCCAAAGCCCGGGTAAAGGAGAAAGGTTGGGCGTGAAGTCGGCAACCCCATCCCGTAGAATCAACCTTGCTAAAAAAAACGCTAACCAGAGTAAACCATTTAGACTGTTTAAACTCTTCCCTCCGAGTTGATGGAAGAATTATGACACCTCATGATGAAAGCTATGATTCTTCAGAAATCACGAGACCAATGGCCTTCTAACAACCAGGGCAACAATTAACATACGTACATGGAACGTCCGGACAATATGGGAGACCGTGGGGACCAATCAAATAGCTGCGGAAATGAGGGGATAAAACTTGACGGTTCTTGGAATCAGCGAAACCCATTGGAATCAAGCTGGACGGCTAAGGATAGATTCGGGAGAGACGCTGTTGCACTCTGGTCATGAAGAGGAAAACGCTCCACACACTCAGGGATTTGCACTGATGCTGTCCAAAGAAGCTCGAAATGCACTTATAGGATAAAAATCTGATGGGTCCAGGATCATCACAGCATCCTTCAAAACAAAGAAGGGAATCACAATGAACGTTATACAATGGTATGTACCCACTAATGATAGCAATGACGACGATAAAAATCAGTTCTACAATAGGCTGCAATCGATCATGATAAAGCGCCCAGGAAAGGACTGAAAATCCTAATGAGAGGACCTAAATCCCAAAGTAGGAATGGAATAAAACGGTCATAAAGATGTCATGGTGTAGTGAATGAGAACACGAGTAGGGACAATCGAATGCATTTAAGCACAAAATACAAACCGTCTTACTAAGATCGAATAACCATACAGTAAACAGTCAATTTGCAAAATAACAATCAATTGTTTCAATCTTCACTGTTCCTTCTGTAAATATCAATCCATCTTTTCTAATTTCATTGTTTATGCATTTTCCTACCAATTGCGCTTCATTCCTGTTCTTTCCTTATCGGTCTTCTGCCAAAATACATTCTATGTTTGACCATCACCAAATGAGAGAACTACGTAAGCATCACACTACTGTCAGTACCAGGAGTGGTCTTCAACAGAATGTTGCAGAACCGGATGAACGACTCAGTAGACGCACAACTTCGACATCAACAGACTGGATTTCGTAAGGATGGGTCTTGCACAGACTAAATTACAACACCACGACTCATCGTTCAACAATCAACAAGACGATTTGGACTTCGCAGATGACCTAGTCCTTCTATCTCATACACATCAACAAATGCAGATTAAGACAACTAGTGGAGCAGCAGTCTCTGTATCAGTAAGCCTTAACATACACAAGGGAAATGCAAGATCCTCGAATACAACACGGAGAACACCAACCCAATCACATCTGATGGAGAAACACTGGAAGAGGTGGAAACTTTCACGTTCCTGGTCAGCAGCATAATGGATGAACGAGGAGGATGTGATGCAGGTGTAAAGGCGAGGATTAGCAAAGCAAAGACAGCATTCCTACAGTTGAAGAACATATGTAACTCAAACACAACCGTCTGTCAACCGATGTCAAAGTCACAATCTTCAATACGAACGTCAAAACAGTTCTACTGTATGAAGCTCAAACTTCCAGATCTACCACAACCATCATCAAAACAGTACAAGTATTCATAAACAATTGTCTCCTCAAGATGCTGAATGTCCGTTGGTTGGATCCCATCAGCAATAGCCTACTGTGGGAGAGAACAAGCCAACTTCGAGTTGGATATGGAATTATTAAAAGACGCTGGAAGTGGAAGGACACACATTGAGGAAATCATCAAACTGCATCACGAGGCAAGCGCTAACTTGGAATCCTGAATGGAAATGGAAAAGTGGAAGGAGGAAGTACACAGTTAGTTGGGAATCGGAATCAGACATGAAAAGTATGAATAGCAACTGGAAAGAACTATAAGTGATTGCAGAGGTCAGAGTTGGATGGCGAGTGTTGATGGTTGATCTATGCTCCTCCATGAGCAGTGGCAAGTGTAAGTACGAAGGTAATGAGAAAGGAAGTGAGTAGGTAAGTAAATTAGTTAGTACGTAAGTAATTTCGATAATGTATTTTCACATGAACCAATGACAAAACCGTGGCGTGAATGTTTTACTGGAAATATTTTCGACTTTTGTTTTAAACTCTGTACAGCTATTTTGTTAGTTTATTTAAACTTCACTGGAAGTATAATCATATATTTCTCATCATAGATATTTTTATCACCTGGCGTTGGGCCTAAAAAAGTAGCAACTTGGTGGGATCAATACGAATGGGGCCGATCAGAACTTTTCGTCATTTTACTAGCACTTTTAAGCATGTTTCTACGTATTGGTTTAGAGACAACATTCATTTATTCTAAAACATTTTATGTATTAACATGTAAGTTTCTTATTTAAATAAACCATTACTTCATTAAACATTTATATATTGTTCACAAGTATGACGTTAGTAAGTATTGTGTTAAAAAACTAGTCACTGCTTAGTGATCAATCATGTATAAAACTGAGCTTGAATTAGAATTAACGAACTTCGATTACGTTTGTTGTATAAACGTTATTTGTTCTAATTTTATACAAACTAACCTCAAGGGTATTAAGTGAGGCACCATTTTTCAGGTACTTTTCTGTAATAATGATGTTTATAATGAACATCTATGTGTTTATAAGTATCATTTCTTAAGGTTAGATTTGATGATGTTTAAATAAATTGAGTGAGAGGTGGATTAATTATCAAATCGAAACTAGTGATACACCTGTAATATCTCAATTTACAACCCAAAAAGGATATTATAAATGATATGGAGAGCCAATCAGAAGTAACCTAATGAAAAAGTCAATCGATGGCAATCAGAAGTGAACTAAAAGTCAAGTACATTTCATTAGGGCCAGTGGATCAGTTTCTTAAGGATGGATTAGTATTTACATGAATGAGTATTAATACATTTCATTCAGTAGTCCAATCTACTTTCTCGCTCAATCTTGTGTTCTCACTGAAGCAGTCAGTTGAGGGTTAGCGCATGGCATAACGTGTATCAGTATCAGATTTCGAATACCATACGTCACAACAATAAATAAATGATTATTAGGTTTTTGATAATTAGTATTCACATATTTGTTGAAATAACTTATGATAAACTTTACGAGTTATACTATTCATTCATAATTTATTCTTTTCATTCACATTTATTTTCTTGTTATGAATACAATCAGTAATTACATGCTACATTCGCATATATGGTTTATATTCTTATCATCCGAATTTGGGTCCGAAACTGGTCATGATTCGGAGTATGCTTGAAGAATTGATTTCATTTATATTCATATTAATTGTTGTCTTCTTAGCTTATGGAATTTCTTTGCATGTTTTGCTCTATCCTAATCGTCATGAATTTTCATGGAGCGATGTTCGTGATGTTCTGTATTATCCATATTGGAATTTATATGGTGAATTATCATTAGATTATACTTTTGGTAAGTTTCTAAATCATTTTGCATTGATTTAAGCAATTTATCAAATACAGATTTGTGTACTTAGCTTTCAACTGGATTTCAGATGTAAGAGTTTACTAATACCACTTGATTGTTCAAACCGGAATTAGTTGAAGAGGGTTCGAACTTGCAATTTATTGATTGAAGGTTGAATGTACTTACCATTAAACCATTGGTCCATTAAATATGTAGTCTTGTTGAAGTATAAAATAATCTGTCAGCGGACAATGTCAAGATTATTTAAAATGATTTTTAGATAAATCTTGGAGATAAAGTGTATAACTTAATTATTGATTAATATGTTATGATTCAACACTGAGCATTATTATGACGTCTCAAAGTGAAATGATAAAATACTTGTTATAATAAAAGTGGAAGAAACGATACTTTTGTTCATGGAGGCTGATTTCGGATTACAAGCAAATAAATTGCAAAATATGGAATCACGGATCAATGAAATTATTATGTTTATAAACTCACAATTAAGGATATAAGTAAAGGTAATAACCAACCAACGATCTTTCACTCTATCCTTCGTGAAAAACAGTATACTTAACAATTTCTAGTTTAACTTATAAGAATTCACCCAATTTATTAAGAATAAGTATATATTAAGCTACCATAATGTATCAAGAATTTCGTAAATGACGAAGATCATAAGTTTGATTTCGGACCTAAAATGGAGTAAAATCTGTGACACCAAAGAAACATTTAAACGGACATAATGCATTGCAAAGTTGAGTGTTGGATTTTGGTCTCGACTTTATATAAAGTAATATTAGTGATATGGAAAGTAATAGCCTCATCAATCGGAGTACAATTGATATGTGAAACTATCTTTTTCTCAATCGTCCGTGATATGTATTCACGATTTATGAAGAGCCATAGATGCATCATTATGTAATATAACGAATTTGTTAACACAGTAAGTTATCGAGTAATTATTGTTTAATACAACTCACCTCAGTTTCTACGAATCTGACTGTTAATATGACTGCAAATAAATCATATAAAATGTGATGTATTTTTATATCATTTCGATTTATTATGAAAGTCAATTAAATCCTTATCACTAATCGTCGAGCTATTTCTCTTGTGTTCAAGTTACCTGGTAGATTCAATCTGGGATTATTAGAAGTGACTAAGAGATTGGATCAAGCGTTCAGTCGGCAAGACTGATCAGTTAGTTACAAATGTTGATGATCTGAAAAATACATATAACATGAGCTGTTAGTTGAGCAAAGAAGTGTAATGCTGATCGAAATGCTATATTGGATTACTACATGACTTCTTACTTGACTTCCTCCTACCTCTCATTAATGCTCTTAAATTTTGAGAAGCATTTTCGACTTCATTTTTCAAAATTGATAAGTTGAGAGCATTTGACCCTATAATCCGCCAGTGTGTTCTGCATAAGCAATTTCATTAATGTCTAGTTGAACAAGACATCGCCAACTAAGCTATTTGTTTCATTATATTAGTATTTTTTTTTAAAACGGAGTGATTATTCATAAACACTCCGATGGGTTGACTTAAAATAGAGGATACCTTGTTATTTCAATGGAAGTTGCAGATTTGTTTACAAATATCTTACATTTGCTACAGTTCTGTCTAATGGATCCCTACAAAAAATGTAAATCCTGTTTATTATATCTGATAGATATATTGTCCATTTTCAACTTCTTATGAATAAATAAGAGGATTTTGTAGTATGTCGACCTATTTGATGTCTAGTATTTTTTTCAAACGAGTGTACTGTTGTAAATACCACTTTTAAATGCGTACTTAACTAATCTACTAAAACTTGGAAACACAAATATACGCTTTCAGTATTCATTTCTGTGGACTAAACTGATGACTTTATTGATTTTGATTTTTACTAGCTAAGAATGATACTTGTGGAACCAATGCAGATGGAATAAATTGTCCAATATATCACTTCTTATGTCCTCTATTTTTGGCTATGTATCTAATGATTGCTGGTACTCTGCTTATTAATCTGTTAATCGCTATTTTCAGGTATTGCTTATTTACTATATATTTAATCAAGGTCTAAGATTATTTAACACAAAGTCAATTCAATATGGTGCAAAAGAGTATTAAATATTTTAATAAATGTCTAGATTTAAGTATTCAGTCACTTTGAACTCTCTATTTCTCTAAATAGAATGTCAACTTTTCTATGAATGAAAATAAAAGGAGCAGTGAAACAGAACATACATACATAATCTTATCCAACTAATAAACTTTATTAATGTAATGCATCATTATTTTAGTAATTAAAAGTAGTTTTTTATTTGGAACTTGTCATTCCATGAATGATTTATAAACTGGACTCTTACATTTGTCTAGTAAAATAAAACGACTTAGAGGTTCTGATTTTCAGATTGATTCTTGTTTGACTTGTATAAATTAGGAATGGAAGGATTCTACCAAGTGATGACCGAGAAAATCGATGCACAATACATTTCAAGAAAAGATCATTTTGATGATGGTAATAATGGAAAAATTAGAAAATTATAAAAATAGAGCTGAAAATTGTTTGATAACGAAAAGCAGACAAGATAATAAGACGTTAAAAGAATAATGTATCAGTAAGATATAAAAAGACTACGCATGGTTTCTGCTCAAAAGGTAGCGAAGTGAGAGATATATTATCAAGACATTAAAGAAAGGAGATATTGGCCAGTATGAGAAATGATTAGGAATCAAACTACTGTTAGTACCAGGAAAAGTTTTTAGCAATGTGGCTGAACCAAATGAAAGATTCAGTAGACGCCTGACTTGGCGAACGGAAAACTGCGGCCCG
>NW_017386210.1:0-5962 GCF_000237925.1 Schistosoma mansoni
GCTAGCAAACATACTTCAAACTGTATGCAAAATCAAATGATAAATGTTTGGTTAGGTGTTTCGGAGCATAATACAATGCAACATAAAGTATTATGATCCTTTTTTTGTCCATGTGACTGGATAAACCTTAATATATAATCACAAGAATCCAACAAATAGTTTTTTTGATGAGATGGGAAAAAACCAACTTCTTCATCTTTTAGACGACTTTACCATCAGACGCTTATGGCGAACCGCAAGCTTAGCTTCCTGGTTAATATTACGTCATTAACATTTTTCTGTCTAACTGTGAATTGTACTAGGGCAAGTACATAAAGCTGGTTCATTATATTTATTTTCATTACTTTTCAACATGAACACTTCACTTCACAGTGTCTTCATTCCCTTATGCCTTGTCATTTTATAAAATCTTGTCTACATGGTTAAAGTAATTCATATACTGTGTTGTTCTCACTATATATATATTGACAAAAGTTTTCAATTTTTCTAAAGGGTGATACGTAACTATTGCTCTTTGGAATTTTACTACATGACTACTCATAAGTTAGCTACATCAGGTCGGTTGATGTGTTATGTGGTTATCGTATAGAGGAAGTATTTGATCTTCAATATGTTCTTTTACAACTGATATTCAGATAAATCTCCTTGCCACTGTTGGCTTTTGCGAGACTAAGAGAAGCAATAAGCAAGCTATATATATATGACTAGGATTATACTTCGACCTAATTGTGTATGTTTCCATCTTCATCACACATTTGCGCTTATCAACGTGGTCGGCTCGTGTCATGCATTTCTGACTCCAAACTATACAAAGTTCAGAAGGCCGTCTACAGGTTTAATTGTACGTTATATGAGCGTTAAGATCTGGAGGATCATAGTTCAACGTTGAGGCAGAACATTCAAACCTTCCTGTTTATGTCACTCACAAACGATCGAAGAAATGCAGGTGGTCATCAGACAAATATTTAGTGAGTTGCTGCAGGATCGGACAATATGCCAGCTGAAGCGATAAACTCAGGTATAATAGCGACCGCAAAGATTCTTCACATTCGATTCAGAAATGTTTGGTAGAACGAACAATTATCGACAGACTGGAATAAAGGATACTTGATAAAGATTTCAAAGAAGGGAGATCTCAGCATGTGTGAGAGATACAGAGGCATCACACTACTACTAGAACACCTTGAAGATGCATTTTAAGTAAAGATCGGTGTCAAACAATGCTGCATACTCACCCTCTTCCTCTTTCTTCTGGTAGTCAACCGGCTAATGAAGATCTCTACATCATAGGGAAAGCACGAAATACAATGCACTGATGCACTTGATTCGCCATCATTAGAATATACTGGAAGAACATACAGGAGTATGTGATCTGTAAGACCATCTATTGTGTTGTCAACATACTCCATACAATTTGAATAATCGAGACTTTATACCTCACTCATACTTGATTACATCGTGTGTATATAAGGTAATGTCATCCTCGCACTAGTTTTTTGAGTCTTATGTTGCATGGCATGAAATTATTGTCAGAAGTCTTCAATTTTTGATCTATAAACCAAATCCATCACTGATGATGTAAATCCTAGCCATATGACTGAGCTCTCTTTCATACCACGAAACTATGTCATACAGTAACCACTTTTCTGCTTCTTCCAACCAGTCCCAGCGTCGGCAATTAATACACGACGAGGAATTCTGGAACGAAATTCATAGAACATGTCCAAGCCACCAAAGTAGATGTTTTAAAATGGTGACACCAATTGAATTATTGTCTCTGCGCCCGAACACACGACACTGAACCTCGGCAATACTAACATGCTTTTGCCACTGGATATCAGCAATCCTTCGGAGAGAACGATGTTCACAAACAGAGAGTCATCTAACATCCTGGACTCGGAGAGGCAAGGTTTCACAAGCATGGAGAAAAACTGCTCTCATCGACGCGTTGTAGATCTTGTGCAGCTTTCTATATACACGAACTTCTCAACAACCAAGGGCGAGTACAAGATTAGGATCCTGTCAGTATTGTAGAAGTACTTTGCACTTCGAAGGTGAAAAGCACATACCGTACCTATAGACACTGATTGTCAACTGATTAAGTGCACATCGCATGGTTTGGGCACTATCCCACAGTAAGACAATATTGCCCGCATACTCAAGGTCTAGAAGTATTTCTTCAGGCAACAGATCCACGTCGCCATTACTTACGTCCATCAAAGCTGTTTCCAGAATGTCATCGATGACAAAGTTGAAGAGGAATGGCGAGATTAAGCAACCCTGTCTAACCCCACTGATTGAGTGGAACAATAGACAAAGGTGATTGTATGCCATCACCCTGTCTGAGATGTTTGTATAAAGGCAATTTCAGATGATAATAAACTTTTCAGGCAACCCCTTCTTCAATAGACAATCCCAGAGAACAGTCCTGTCCAATGATTCGAAGGCATCCCTTATATCAAGAAACATTACGATTGTTGGCCTGTGATAAATATGACAGTGTTCTGATATTTGGCGGGGGGTGAAGATATGATCAATGCATCCTCGACCAGAACAAAACCAGCCCGCTCCTCTCAAGTCAATCTCTCTCGGGTTTCGAATAACCTACAGAGTATGACAGAAGCCAATAATTTGGACGCAATCGGAAGTAGACTTATACCCCCAAAGTTCTTACAGAAACGACGTGAACACTTTTATAAAGGTGTGGACAACTATTGAGTCATTCCATGACGTTATAACACTCTCTAGCTCCCAGACCATTGTAAATAACTCAGTCAATTCCTTAGCCAGAAAGTCGCCACCAACATTAAAAAGGACCGGAGATAAGTCATCTGGCCCTAATGATTTGAAGCATTACAAGAGTTGGAGTTCCTTGTGAACTTCCGCCTCATTTGGTGGATCAATCGTCACTAGCGATGGAGGGCGGGACAATCTGATCGATGTTGCCAGAGCACCAGGCCATTTGAACTTCCCCCAGTGATGGTCCGTGGTGTCGTGATTTGGTCTGTGAACGACTGGTTCCTACGGAATTCAGATAGTTGATGGAGATCCATTCCAATCAATTATCTTTTTTGTCACATCTTCCATTGATCTTGTGAATTGATTTTTGGCGCAAATATGATCAATCTGGTTTTCCGTGGTGTGATCCGGTAAGAACCTTGTAGCCGTGCGTAAACGTTAGTGTGATAACATTGTGACGCCCATAATCGATTTGTTGAATGTCCACATATTTGCAAATCTTTTCCCATTTTCGTTTCTCTCTCCCATTCCATGATGCTTCATGATATCTGGTGTTATCTATACCGACTTTGACGCTTGAGCCTCCCATCAGGATGTTGAGATCCTTTCTTGGGCACTTCGCTATGATTGACCCCAGCCACTCATAGAACTGATCCTTAATGTCGTTGTTGCTATCATTAGTAGGTGCATAACAATCGATAACATTCATTGTGATCCCCTCTTTCTCTGTTTTGAATGGCGTTTTGATAATTCTGGATCCATGAGACTGCCATTCTATATTTTCATTACCTGCTTCCTCGGACAGTATCAGAGAGACTCTCTGAGTGTGTGTAGCATTTTCCTCGCATTTGCGAATAACAGAATAATATTAGCCAGACAACAGTATGAATTTTGAATAGGCAAATTTCATTCAATTGTTTACCCAGACAGAATCAAAAAAACAAAAAGAAGGAAGAGAAACAAAAAGAAATAAAATTATGTTAAGCAGAGAAGATATGTGTGTTGTTTTATTTAGATCAATTCATATATTCAGACGAAAACACGTTTAGAACACATAATGAATAAGGTAAGCATTTAACACATATGTGACAGTAGAAAAAACGGTCAGGGTTAATAGGTCAAAAAGTGACAATGTTAAAATGTTGCTTGAAAAGAATGAATAAACTAAACCGTTCAGAAGCCAGAATAACGTACGTGGGCTTGTCCTAGTATCAGCCAATACACGGCGAAAATTCATGCGGAAATTTCAATTGGCAGGAAGTGCGTGAGCAATTATCCTACCTGAAAATATTTCAGCATTTCTAACAAATGTTGACTATTCTTGTGACCACCTTAGCAGACATATAAATGCCCATATTATTACTACGAGAAAAGAATTAACGGAGAAGTTTACAAAGCTTCGTGATGATACTATGACAGTAGAGACTACAAAAAGGACCAAATGAAATTGGACGAATTGAAACACGAATAATAGATGTAAATCATCATGTGCCCGATAGTGAATAGCTTTGAAGAATGATTCTGGAAGTTTTGATGTGAATCCCTGACGAGCGAAGTTCAACCATACAGACTGATTGAGTGACACTGTCGACTGGCTGATGTAAGACATTGACACCATTAGATCTTGTGTTAGTGGTCGGAAGTTCAGACGTTTGCGCGAAAGAATAAAGGTCCATTGAAAAATCATAAGTGCAGGGTTACGGATGCGTGTGACTGAGCATTACCAGAATATTGTACACATGTATTGAGTTGAATAACGGATAAGTTATTGGGAGGCAACATTTTGTCACGGAAGACGTTGTAGTTTCGTAAATACCATTCTAATATTCTCTACACAAATACGAACTAGGAAGCATGTTATCAAACCTATGCAGAATGCTTGTTTGTGTTGTGCAGTTGGTATGACGGGTTGATCTGAGATAATGTGTGGGAACCGATTACGTCTGAAGTGAATTCGTGAGGTTTCAAGTAACACTTATCTGTTTATTTTCGAAATTCATCTGCATAAATTTGACTGATACACATATCGTTCATTCGGTACAAGAATGCTTAATGATGTCCACATTGATTGTACACTGTCATTACCAAACAAGTTACGTCACCAAGTATATAATTTTGTCTTCATCAAGAACCCACATATTTCTTTCACTACATCAGTATCGATGTGATTTGCACTTCTTGATCAGTCGAATAATGTAGTTTAATTCTGAATGACTTCAGATTCCGACGGCTTATCAATTGGATTGATAAAACAAGTTGTCTGACCAGTCGTTTATTGTCTACGGATTTCTTAAAGATTGTTGGATATGGCATCGGCAACCTCATTCCACAGAAATAATTATTTCTAAGAAATCACCAACCAGAATAAACAAGTTAAACCATTTGAACAAAGGCCTCCAATTGAAGAAGGAATTCTGACGCCTCACCATGAAAGCCGATGTTCTTCGGAGGTCATCAGACCGATGCTCTATTCCAACATCCAGAACAACGATTTTTGTAGTCACATGGAGCGTCTGGACAGCGTAGAATACAGGAACAACCGATCAAATAGCAACGGAAATAAGGAAGTACAAGTAGACGGTTCTCAGACTCAGCAAGACCCATTAAATTGAAGCTGGACAGTAAGGGTTGGATACGGGAGAGATGCTATTGTATTTCGGTCACCAAGTGGAAAATGCTACACACACTCAGAGAGTCTCTCTGATACTGTCCGAGGAAGCAGGTAATGAAAATATAGAATGGCAGTCTCATGGATCCAGAATTATCAAAACGCCATTCAAAACAGAGAAAGAGGGGATCACAATGAATGTTATCGATTGTTATGCACCTACTAATGATAGCAACAACGACATTAAGGATCAGTTCTATGAGTGGCTGGGGTCAATCATAGCGAAGTGCCCAAGAAAGGATCTCAACATCCTGATGGGAGGCTCAAGCGTGTAGGTTTTTCATTTCTATTCCTTTTGAATCGATTCTTCTGACAGTAAGAATGATTTTGAAAGATTCTGGTGGAAGAGAATGACTAGAATCAACTAGATGCTCCAAGATTGAGCTTTTGACTGACTTGTGTAGTCGTTTAGATAGACAGGTAGGGTCACGTTCCGCGATCGGCTTCGAAAGAGCTCATTTTGCGCGGCCAATATAATCTGTTCCACATTGAGCATTAAAATGATAGATGTACATTAATTTCGCGTAAAGAGGCATCTTATCATCCACACAGCTA
>NW_017386210.1:6162-8474 GCF_000237925.1 Schistosoma mansoni
GTGAAAATGAATTTACTACTCACAAGTAGTATATGTAGTACATATATATTTCCAACATGAGTAATTCTAATTATTATACATAATGATATATACTTAGCAACTACTACTAATTTGATTTCAATTATTTTTGTTGTTGTTGTTGCTGTTCACTCTAATTACTTTTCCATACATTTCTAATCTGGTGAAATCATTAAAACAATGAATTTTAGTCTTCCCCCCCCCTTTTTTCCCTTATGGATGGATACGGATTCATTGTATTGACTTAAGTTTACTTTCATTGAAACGTTCTTTTGAAAAACAAAAAAAAGAGAAAATCTGTAAAAAAAAACTTAATAAGATAGTCAATTAAAATCATTTTCCATGGTAATCACATATACAACGAATGCTTGTGTCCTCTCAGAATACCAATTTCATCAGTTCATATGCATATATTTAGTTAAGAGCACACAAGAATTATAAGCGCATTACATTTCTTGATTAGAATCGACAGTATGTCCTTCTCAGTTTCGGTTGATTGATACATTCAACTTTTCCATCCTTTGTTTGAATACACCGTTTAATAGAGGAAATGCCTTTGAATCCGGATTTCGTGAAGTCATCAATGCAGGTACCATGTCCGAGACCAGTAATCCGACCTGTGTAATTGACGTTGCTGTAAACAAATATGAAATGAAAAATGTCAGAAATGTTTGAACATCCATCCTAAGTGTCCACAGAAACGCCAATTCTAACTTGAATGAAATAGACAAAATGTAGACATTAACCATCATAAAAATCAATCGATCTGGGAACGTACTCAAATAAATACCAGTATGGACGCTCTCTCTTCGTGTCATTTACGAAGGGTACACAAACAGATCCAGGTGTCCATGGTGGTGAGAGTGAGCCAACGCTTTTGTAGACTTCAATATATGAACCCCTCTCATACGTTTCATCGTACAATTGTAGACAATATTTGCATGAATCCGATGTAGTTATCCCCAATTGACTTATCAATGTGTATGACAATACGGCAATAAGAAACATCGAATTAGCTGACATTGCTTCCTTTTCCGTTTGTTGTTGAGATGAATTAGTCGATTGACGAATTTATATGGTTTGTTTCACTAGATGTCAGATTTCAATGAACCGTTTAATCCACAGTGTATATGTGATTGTCATGATTTGTGTGGAATTATCGGCGTCAACAAATCAGAAGAGAATAAAGTGATCATTATGATAGATGACACAGTTAATTCGCATGTCACATGACTATATTCTTATTGTTACTTAAACATTGACACTGCTTATTCGTATAAAGATATTCCTAGAATACGGCTCCAAATAAACTTGAATACTAATGTCCATCTTTTAAACATCTAGACTACCCGTTTCTGACCTCTACATTTTTCATCAATTCATCTAATTTTGATTAATTTGGCACCGCATTATTTTTCATCTTCGCAAAACCTATTGAGGTTCGTTCATGAAGCGTTCACAACCATCCTTTATACAAGTATGAAAAATAGGTAAATCAGGGACATCGTATTTGCCGACTATATGAATCGAAAAGGCTGTACAATACTCAGTCGTCAATTCCTGTTATAAGTTAGCAGTATAGCTGGCGACCACTCAATATTTGTTGTCAGGAGTGACCAATAGGTAACAAACGGAAACTTGTTAAAATATTTCTGCCGAGAATTCAATATTGTACCAAAAGTAATATATTGAGAGAAGCTAATTATAGTCGACATGATAATTATGATAATAAAGGCATGAGTTGGAATAAACAGGTGTTCCTCAATCAATTGGCACTAGTTGGTGAAAGACAACGTGTCGCGTAGACAGAAATACTCTAGTAAATCATTATTGATTTTGTTTGACCAACATTCAAACACATACTTCGTCACCTACTGATTTTCATAATCTGGCAATTAGGCATTCTGAACCATGTTAGCCGTCACTAGTCATGCGTCAATCGCATCTAACCTAGCTCGTTTTACTACTGCTTTGTGATTCACTAACTATGTGATTGATCGTATGGAAATTTCACAACAAGTGATTACAATCAATTCTTCTTGGCATTCGGTTATGGGATGAGAGTTTACTTCATTTACAAAATCCCTCCACATGGCCAGATACCACTCGTTCTGCTCATTTGTGTTTGTTGAATGGGCAGAAGCAGGAGAAATGTTGTGCGTCACGGTCTCAACAAGCAGCGAGAGACCATCGATTAGAATCATTAACATTATGCATTCGATTTGCGTGATGACAATGTGGGATCCTCTAGAGTCGACCTGCAGGCATGCAAGCTAGAGTATTCTATAGTCTCA
>NW_017386210.1:8674-16537 GCF_000237925.1 Schistosoma mansoni
AAACTCCAAATTATATACCTAGTTTATTCGCAATTCACAAATAATCGACCAAAGTCGTTCTAACAACAATAATTATAACAATTACAAAACAAACCTTCAATTTTGTAGGTTCCCGGAGCAAAAACTCCCAAATACCAAACCAATGACAAAAGAAACCGAAATGTCCGAAAAGAATGATATAAACAAACAAGTCCAAAGGTTAAGTAAAACAAACACATCCAAATACATAGTAAAATTGATGTGCAGTAAAAAGGTTTTAATCAGCCAAATGTCTTCAGTTCTCCCGTAACACTCCCGACGAAAAGAACCTCGGTTCTTTTCCCAAACAAGTAAATAGGTAGCAGAAACCCAAGTGTATACATCATAAACAATCAACAACAAGCATTCAACACACCAACAACCTCGTGATCCCTAGGACTTACGCCAGTACGCCTATGGATCCGAGTAGCTACCTACCATCTACAGTTTCAAGAAGACACATTTTTCTAATATCTCTCACTAGGATCCCCTTTCTTGTCCTCAGCTCTACCTGCCTCACTAATCTATCCTTACTTGGTAACACTCTCTGTACTAGACCTAAGGGCCATTTGTTTTTCTGGGAGAACTCAGAACATATCATTACTAAGTCACCCTCTCTTATGTTCCTCTCGAGTTGGGTCCACTTGTATCTACGCTGCAAAAGCGAAACATATTCCTTAAAGCAACGTCTCCAAAAAACTTGTGCCAAGTAATTCGCTTGCTTCCGTCTCTGAGAATACCTGTCATTAGATAGAACGTTAGTAAGTTCTGCGACGTTCTCTCTCATTAGTAAAAGTTTTGCTGGTGTTATTGCATCGAGATCACTCGAGTCGTCTGTAACCGGGACCAAAGGTCGATTTTTAATTATACGCTCAGCCTCTATCATGAAAGTTTGAAGGCATTCATCTGTTAAAGATTGTTCCTTAACAAGAGCACCCAATACTCTACGTACAGAGCGAATCATGCGCTCCCATACTCCTCCCCAATGACTGGCAGCCGGAAGACTGAAACGCCAGTCAATCCCTTTTCTTAGCAAATCAGAATGTATACGTTCCTGCACCCAATCCTGAAGACATTTTCTTAGCTCACGTTCAGCCCCCACCAGATTTGATCCATTATCACTGTATATCTCTTTTGGATAGCCTCTCCTGCTGATAAACCTCATCAATGCCATGATAAATGAGTCTGTGGTAAAACTATATGCAACTTCCAGATGCACAGCTCTCAACCTTCAACATGTGAATACACAACCATATCTCTTCTCGGTACGTCTACCATGTTTAACCATAATGGGTCCAAAATAATCAACACCAACTGATAAGAATGGATAGTCACCATCTTCTATTCTGCTCGGAGGTAGTGGTGCCATCAGTTGTGGGGTGGGGCGGGCGTTCCTTCTTTTACAATAAACACAATCCTTTATTACCCTCCTCATGGCCACACCACCCCTCAGCACCCAAAATTTTTCTCGAACTGTTGCCATTACCTGTGTTGCCCCAACATGTCCTTCCAAAATATGATAATACTGTAGAATCAAATTTGTAATTTTATGCTTCGATGGTAATATTATAGGATGCTTCCTCGACTCGGGCCAGGAACTAAATTGAAGTCGGCCACCGACACATAATAATCCGTTTATCATCATTGGATTTAAAGTTCGTAACGGTGAATATGTTACTTTCACCTTGCTAATTGTATCAGACGACAGCATTTCAATCTCTTTCCGAAATAGTATGCGTTGGACATATCGAATTAGATCTAAACAAGCTAAATTTAACTCATCAACTCTGAGCATACCCATCTGTAGAGACAGATCAGTTCTACCAGAACGCATTATCAATAAATATAGCTTAAATCGGGTCAACCATGCAACAGCCTTAAGTAATCTAGTCCAATCTGAATAATAATTAATAAGTAGATCGACAGTGGATTCTTTAACCATCACATGCGTGGACATTGCTTTCTTTAATTCCATATGATGGGGTTAAGGACCTTGTATATCAGCAGCAGGCCAACACTCCTTCGGCTTCTTGAGAAAACATGGACCGTCCTCTCATACCTTGACATCATCGATGTTAAACTTAACCCCTCCGGATGCAAAGTCTGCTATGTTTTCTTTAGAAGGCACGAATCTCCATTGGTCCACCTTAGTAAAACTATGAATAGTCGAAATCCGATTTGCTATGAATGTTTTAAACTGGCTTCTCTCATTTCTAATATAGTGCAAGACAATCATGGAATCCGTCCAAAATTTAACCTCTGCAAACTTAATATCAACTTCTGACTGCAGCTGGGATCCCATGCGAACTGTTAAAACTGTTGCCGTAAGTTCCAAACGCGGTATAGTTTGGACCTTTAACGGGGCTACTCTTGCCTTAGCCGTAACAAGACGAGAACATACCTCAGTGTCAGGAATGTAAGAGCGGACGTATGCAACTGTCCCATATCCATTTTCCGAGGCATCACTGAAAATATGAAGTTCCAGGAGCGAACGATCTGATTGCGGAAACAATACACAACGTGGAAAACTAACGTTCTCAACCCTCTAAAATTCAGTTAAAATCTCTAACCAGCGTTTGCTCTCCTCATTTGGAATCTCTTCGTCCCATCCTAGTCCCAATTTACCCAAACGTTGAAGTAACTGCTTCATGGGAAGTATAAACGGTGCTAACAATCCCAAGGGGTCGTAAAGTGAGGCTACACTCGACAATATACCTCGTCTAGTGAGGGTCGTTTCGGTATGTGAACTTTAAATTCAAACGAATCGACAATAGTATTCCAAAACAATCCCAACGTGCGTTCCGTAGGAAGTCTTTCAAAGTCAATCTCTCTTACGCCTTCTGCTCTCTCTTCTGGATGGATTGATTCAAGAACCTGCAAACAGTTACCTATCCACTTCGTAAGTCTGAACCCACCTTTTCTGAGGAGCAAACCAAGAGCCTTTGCCAGCTCAATTGCATCCTGTACATAATAAATGGAGGCTAAATAGTCGTCCACATAGGAACTCTTATTTACGACTTCCTGGATATCTCTATTAAATTCCTTACCGAATATATCTACCGTCTTCTTAAAAGCGAAATTAGCGCAAAAGGGGGAGGACATGGCTCCAAACGGATGAACTGTTAAACAATATTCCTTATCCGTTCGTTTTATATCACCCTCTTCCCACCACAATAGACGAAACGCTCCCCTATCTTGTCTCGGGACCCTCACTTGAAGAAACATCTCTTCGATATCAGCGGCTAATGCTACGTTACCTAATCTGAATCGTAGAAGTACACCAAATAAACTATTTACGGTATTTGGAGAAAAACCTTGATAGACAGCTGCACAATCAAAAACGATTCTGACTTTTCCAGGCTTTTCAGGGTTGATAACGGGATGATGAGGTATATACCAACAAACAGCATCACGGTCAAATCTTTCCTTACTAGCCTCAATGATGTAGCCCTTACTTAAATGTCTATTCATCCCAGCTTGATATTTCTGCAGAAGACTATTATCTTTCATAAATCTTTTCCTTAAACACTCTAGTCTGCGTTCAGCCAGTTCCAAATTATTTGGTAGACTTGGCCTATCATACTTCCACGGTAGACCAACTTGAAATTGGCCAACTTCCAGTTTAAAGGAACTACTAACTATTTCTAGAGCTCTTTTATCTTCGACAGAATATCCATTACGAAACCTATCTGTATCTTCAAACTCATGATTATATAATCTTTCTTTATCTCGCAAAATATCATTAGAACAATGACACCACTGAACTTGATGTAGAGACCTTGATTCCCTTCTTAGGACCTATAATCTTCCAACCGAGATGGGTTCGCACAGCAGACGGATGCTTCCTGTCCCCCAGACGTTGTTTTCAAGACCCAATCTGCATCCGGAGCATCACACCCAATCAATATCCCTACAAAATTACTTTGCAACCTCGGAAGGGTTATGTCCTTTAAATGTTTCCACCTTTTCAGTCCGGGTTCGATTAAAGGTGCTGCATGATCGATCGGAAGTTTCTTGGTCGTGTAAACTTTGTTGATCCTTATAGAACCCCATTCATCTAATGAAAATACCTCTAAATTTACCTCCAAACATTCACAATTGATAGTTCCGTTCACAGTCGCCACCCTTATCGAAGTCTCTTTACCCAACTGATTAATTAATTCTGCACATACAAGAGAAGTGTCTGAACCACTATCTAGAAGTGCATATGTTTCCAAATATCATTTGGGACCGTATAGTCTGACTGGAACGATACCCAAACAAACCCTTGAGGAGTTCCAATACTTAGCTAGGTTCACCACATGGTTATCAATACCATCAACATGCAATAATGAATTATACCTAACCCGGTTGTCCATCAAAGTACATCATATCGATCTTAAGTAAAACCATGTTAACGACCAATGTATGTAAAATGTCCTTCAGTTCCTCAACCCAATCGATTTTTGAGATGTTACATACCTCTCCTGATTGATTATTACACCCAGTTTCATAATCAAAATAATTTTCCACTTTAGCATTTATTCCACATTTACCTACGGGTAATCGTTCATCGTCCTTGATGACGTTACATTCTAATTCGGCGATATCAACCTCTTCTTGAAGATATAACATCTTAAGTTGCCGTTCCAATTCAAGTCTCTTTTCTAAATTCTTTTCCTCAGTAATGCTTTATCTTACTGTAATCTAGAAGTACTAAGCTGGCTAGAGGACACACTATTAAGACTAACATCATCACATTCATCATCGTTACCGTCATACATACCACAAACAGCACTGGAAATTTTACCGTCCAATTCGTCGTTTTCCCTCTGTCTTTTGCTTCGACTTTCCATAGTACACCTTCGTTCAGTGGAACCAGAATTTGCACCCAAATTACTGTCCAGACTAATCCAAAGTGTGAACACAGAACCAATAATTGCAGAACCTTTTGTTAAGTCCAATTATGACTTTTGCCCGTTCCAACTATTGAAGTACTGGCCGCCGATATTCGCAAATCACCAACCCAAGTAGGCAAGAGAACCAAAACTCCAAATTAGATACCTAGTTTATTCGCAATTCACAAATAATCGACCAAAGTCGTTCTAACAACAATAATTATAACAATTACAAAACAAACCTTCAATTTTGTAGGTTCCCGGAGCAAAAACTCCCAAATACCAAACCAATGACAAAAGAAACCGAAATGTCCGAAAAGAATGATATAAACAAACAAGTCCAAAGGTTAAGTAAAACAAACACATCCAAATACATAGTAAAATTGATGTGCAGTAAAAAGGTTTTAATCAGCCAAATGTCTTCAGTTCTCCCGTAACAGGTACACCGTGCTTCACTTCTCCTATAACCGCTAGCCAGCTTATATTAGTCATTCCTCGATATATCGACATTCTATCAAACATATATTCGAACGTCTTCCTTTCTGGTACATTGAAATTAGCAACCCAGTGTTGCAAAGCCTTTCACAGCTTAAGTTTCAGTGTTTGACAGCGAGATGGCCACTGACGAACCAAGTGATGCAAGTTTTGTTTTTGATGGGCTTATTAGATAGCAGGGGTTTGAAAAAATCGAGATTTTTGTGCATGAACCTTAAGTGTGATCCAAAAAGCTCTTCCTTAGGCAATATTGTTTGCTGTTGGACGTTTGATCCCTAATCTTGCACACATGTTTTCTCCCATGTTTCGCTAAACGAATATGTTTTTCATAAGTTTTAACATAGACTTTGCGCACCAGTGAGAAATACCATAAACTTTCTTGGAAAGCTGGGCCAATCGTGCTGTGTGGGGAGAGTTTTGTGATATTTCTCTGGATGGTTTGCAGCCCTAATGCTGTCATATTAGGTACGCAAAGTTAATTCAAATCAGCATAAAATTTCCCCAGCCTTGCCACCACGGTGTACTTTATATTCAGAGCAGCGAAAGTGCTTATGTCGATCATTGACGAAAGGTGAGGAACGTAATTGTTATCGTTTTTTGTGTAGTGCATATACGATGCTAATTGCAGAATAAAATAAAGATGCAGTATTTTGTGAGGACTGTGTTTAGTCTAGTCAAGGATCACTGCTTACTTGAAAGGATTGTGGTTCATTTATATCATGAAAACAATGCCTTCGTCCATATTTCAAAAGTTTCTAATTACTAAACACAGAGTCAGACGTGACGTAGCGCAGTCTCTTCACAAAAGGACTTTTTGAGAGAAAATCTACGGATTACCGTTGCTTGATGATGAACGTCTGTAAAACTGCACCAACAGAGATTTTTGAGGTGTCCATCACCGTTGCCAATGTTTTTGCAAAATCTATCCAGACAAGTGTAGTCTCCGTTCTTCATATATCCTTGAGACATTCAAAAGTCATATATAAACCTCACAAAATTCACATGCGATTTGCACTTGTAGTGGTAATGCGATCATTTCAATTCTACGCTGAACAATCTAAATTAGACCTCCCAAATCATAAAGCGATCCGTATACCTAACATCCTGTACTCTCTCAGAATACCAATTTCATCAGTTCATATGCATATATTTAGTTAAGAGCACACAAGAATTATAAGCGCATTACATTTCTTGATTAGAATCGACAGTATGTCCTTCTCCGTTTCGGTTGATTGATACATTCAACTTTTCCATCCTTTGTTTGAATACACCGTTTAATAGAGGAAATGCCTTTGAATCCGGATTTCGTGAAGTCATCAATGCAGGTACCATGTCCGAGACCAGTAATCCGACCTGTGTAATTGACGTTGCTGTAAACAAATATGAAATGAAAAATGTCAGAAATGTTTGAACATCCATCCTAATTGTCCACAGAAACGCCAATTCTAACTTGAATGAAATAGACAAAATGTAGACATTAACCATCATAAAAATCAATCGATCTGGGAACGTACTCAAATAAATACCAGTATGGACGCTCTCTCTTCGTGTCATTTACGAAGGGTACACAAACAGATCCAGGTGTCCATGGTGGTGAGAGTGAGCCAACGCTTTTGTAGACTTCAATATATGAACCCCTCTCATACGTTTCATCGTACAATTGTAGACAATATTTGCATGAATCCGATGTAGTTATCCCCAATTGACTTATCAATGTGTATGACAATACGGCAATAAGAAACATCGAATTAGCTGACATTGCTTCCTTTTCCGTTTGTTGTTGAGATGAATTAGTCGATTGACGAATTTATATGGTTTGTTTCACTAGATGTCAGATTTCAATGAACCGTTTAATCCACAGTGTATATGTGATTGTCATGATTTGTGTGGAATTATCGGCGTCAACAAATCAGAAGAGAATAAAGTGATCATTATGATAGATGACACAGTTAATTCGCATGTCACATGACTATATTCTTATTGTTACTTAAACATTGACACTGCTTATTCGTATAAAGATATTCCTAGAATACGGCTCCAAATAAACTTGAATACTAATGTCCATCTTTTAAACATCTAGACTCTCCGCTCTATACAGTAGAACTGTCTCCACATTTGTATTGAAAATTCTAACCTTGGTGTTGGTTGACAATTGTTTTGAGCTCCAGATGTTTTTCAGTTGCAATTATGCTGCTCTTGCTTTGCCGATCCGCGACCTCACATCTGCATCTGATTCACCGTGTTCATCAACGATGCTGCCCAGATATGTAAAGGTTTCCACATCCTCCAAAGCTTCTCCGTCAAGTGTAATTTGATTGGTGCATATTGTATTGTATCGGAGAGTCTTGCTTTTCTCTTTGTTTATATTGAGACCCACTGTTGCTGAGGCTGCTGCTACACTGGTCGTTTTCTCCTTCATTTGTTGTTGCGTTTGTGATAGAAGAGCAAGATCAATTGCGAAGTCTAAATCGTC
>NW_017386210.1:16737-37283 GCF_000237925.1 Schistosoma mansoni
CGTCTGACGTGTTACACTGCGTAGTTTGTCGAAGCAGACAGTGGTGGATGGATTGACACGGGGTGATGAGTGGTGAGTGGTTGTGCGGTTGATTGATTGAGTGTGTGAGTGAGTGAGTGATTGAGTGAGTGAGTGATTGAGTGAGTGAGTAGTATGTGTTGTGTAGTGTGTAGTGTTGTCATGAATAGCAGAGTGTATTTGCATGATGATGGTGAAATGGAATATTGAAATTGATGAGTAAGTTTTGTGCAGTTCCAATCATTTTCCGTGTGGCCGAGTGGTCTAAGACGTTGGATGGGGAACCACCTTGAAGTGGCGCCGGTTCGAATACCACCATCAACATACCTATTCACAACCACTAACATCACATTTTCACATCACACACAATACCCACTATCACATACATACTACCACAATCACACAATCACAGACCAACATCATCACAGTCATCAACAACAACGAATACTACTACTAATAATAATAATACTACTTATATCTATATAAGTAGTATATATGGCGAGTCAGGAATAGAATGTCTGGTAGCAGAAATTCGTCAAGTTCCAGGAGGAAACAACGTCAACACAAAGCGAGTCGTATTGAAATGAAGCAACAGTGAATTGTGAGACGATTGATTGACATTCGCAAAGGAACAGTCAAGGTTCATTGATATTTTGCAAATTAAGTATTTACTGTTTTCCTCTCACATTTCACTAAGACACTCTGCAATTTTCACTTCAAATACACTGGATTGTCCTCACACGTGTTCTTCTTCTTCTCCTTCTTCTTCATCTTCTTGTTTTTCTTCTTCTTCATGTACTTGTTTTATTCTTCTTCTTCTTCTCCTTTTTCTTCTTCTTCTTCTTCTCCTTCTTCTTCTTCTTCATCTTCTTGTTCTTCTTCTTCTACTTGTTCTTCTTCTTGTTCTTCTTCTTCTTCTTATCCTTCTTCTTCTTCTTGTTGTTGTTATTCACCACACTACGACTATTACAATTACAACTACAAATACAACGAAAAAACAAAAACACTACTACAACCACAAACAAAACCACAATCACCACGTCACACTCTCCACATTCTCACTCCGTCCCCTGTTACTTCCACACTTCATTTAATTCATTCACAACACCAACCAGTCACAGTCACTTGCCTAGTCCCACTCACACACAACATCGTCTCCTCACTGTATCCAACTACTACTGTCATGTGTGCCGATTGCTGCTTAACTCAGTGTGAACTTGATTCAGCACGTGGGATGGCATGCAGACACATTGAGTGGACAAGTGTCAAACAGACAGGATGAAACACACTCTCCCTCACTGACTCATCGTCTGAACGTGTTACACTGCGTAGTTTGTCGAAGCAGACAGTGGTGGATGGATTGACACGGGGTGATGAGTGGTGAGTGGTTGTGTGGTTGATTGATTGAGTGTGTGAGTGAGTGAGTGATTGAGTGAGTGAGTGATTGAGTGAGTGAGTGATTGAGTGAGTGAGTAGTATGTGTTGTGTAGTGTGTAGTGTTGTCGTGAATAGCAGAGTGTATTTGCATGATGATGGTGAAATGGAATGTTGAAATTGATGAGTAAGTTTTGCGTAGTTCCAATCATTTTCCGTGTGGCCGAGTGGTCTAAGACGTTGGATGGGGAACCACCTTGAAATGGCGTCGGTTCGAATACCACCATCAACATACCTATTCACAACCACTAACATCACATTTTCACATCACACACAATACCCACTATCACATACATACTACCACAATCACACAATCACAGACCAACATCATCACAGTCATCAACAACAACGAATACTACTACTACTACTACTAATACTACTTATATCTATATAAGTAGTATATATGGTGAGTCAGGAATAGAATGTCTGGTAGCAGAAATTCGTCAAGTTCCAGGAGGAAACAACGTCAACACAAAGCGATTCGTATTGAAATGAAGCAACAGTGAATTGTGAGACGATTGATTGACATTCGCAAAGGAACAGTCAAGGTTCATTGATATTTTGCAAATTAAGTATTTACTGTTTTCCTCTCACATTTTACTAAGACACTCTGCAATTTTCACTTCAAATACACTGGATTGTACTCACTCGTGTTCTTCTTCTTCTTCTTCTCCTTCTTCTTCTTCTTCTTGTTCTTGTTGTTGTTCACCACACTACGACTATTACAATTACAACTACAAATACAACGAAAAAACAAAAACACTACTACAACCACAAACAAAACCACAATCACCACGTCACACTCTCCACATTCTCACTCCGTCCCCTCTTACTTACACACTTCATTTAATTCATTCACAACACCGACCAGTCACAGTCACTTGCCTAGTCCCACTCACACACAACATCGTCTCCTCACTGTATCCAACTACTACTGTCATGTGTGCCGATTGCTGCTTAACTCAGTGTGAACTTGATTCAGCACGTGGGATGGCATGCAGACACATTGAGTGGACAAGTGTCAAACAGACAGGATGAAACACACTCTCCCTCACTGACTCATCGTCTGAACGTGTTACACTGCGTAGTTTGTCGAAGCAGACAGTGGTGGATGGATTGACACGGGGTGATGAGTGGTGAGTGGTTGTGTGGTTGATTGATTGAGTGTGTGAGTGAGTGATTGAGTGGGTGAGTAGTATGTGTTATGTAGTGTGTAGTGTTGTCGTGAATAGCAGAGTGTATTTGCATGATGATGGTGAAATGGAATGTTGAAATTGATGAGTAAGTTTTGTGTAGTTCCAATCATTTTCCGTGTGGCCGACTGGTCTAAGACGTTGGATGGGGAACCACCTTTAAACGGCGCCGGTTCGAATACCACCATCAACATACCTATTCACAACCACTAACATCACATTTTCACATCACACACAATACCCACTATCACATACATACTACCACAATCACACAATCACAGACCAACATCATCACAGTCATCAACAACAACGAATACTACTACTACTACTACTAATACTACTTATATCTATATAAGTAGTATATATGGCGAGTCAGGAATAGAATGTCTGGTAGCAGAAATTCGTCAAGTTCCAGGAGGAAACAACGTCAACACAAAGCGATTCGTATTGAAATGAAGCAACAGTGAATTGTGAGACGATTGATTGACATTCGCAAATGAACAGTCAAGGTTCATTGATATTTTGCAAATTAAGTATTTACTGTTTTCCTCTCACATTTTACTAAGACACTCTGCAATTTTCACTTCAAATACACTGGATTGTCCTCACTCGTGTTCTTCTTCTTCTTCTCCTTCTTCTTCTTCTTCTTGTTCTTGTTCTCCTTCTTCTTCTCCTTCTCCTTCTTCTTCTTGTTCTCCTTCTTCTTCTTGTTCTTCTTCTTGTTCTTTTGTTGTTCACCACACTACGACTATTACAATTACAACTACAAATACAACGAAAAAACAAAAACACTACTACAACCACAAACAAAACCACAATCACCACGTCACACTCTCCACATTCTCACTCCGTCCCCTCTTACTTACACACTTCATTTAATTCATTCACAACACCGACCAGTCACAGTCACTTGCCTAGTCCCACTCACACACAACATCGTCTCCTCACTGTATCCAACTACTACTGTCATGTGTGCCGATTGCTGCTTAACTCTGTGTGAACTTGATTCAGCACGTGGGATGGCATGCAGACACATTGAGTGGACAAGTGTCAAACAGACAGGATGAAACACACTCTCCCTCACTGACTCATCGTCTGAACGTGTTACACTGCGTAGTTTGTCGAAGCAGACAGTGGTGGATGGATTGACACGGGGTGATGAGTGGTGAGTGGTTGTGCGGTTGATTGATTGAGTGTGTGATTGAGTGAGTGAGTGATTGAGTGAGTGAGTGATTGAGTGAGTGAGTAGTATGTGTTGTGTAGTGTGTAGTGTTGTCGTGAATAGATGATGGTGAAATGGAGTGTTGAAATTGATGAGTAAGTTTTGTGTAGATGAGTAAGTTTTGTGTAGTTCCAATCATTTTCCGTGTGGCCGACTGGTCTAAGACGTTGGATGGGGAACCACCTTGAAATGGCGCCGGTTCGAATACCACCATCAACATACCTATTCACAACCACTAACATCACATTTTCACATCACACACAATACCCACTATCACATACATACTACCACAATCACACAATCACAGACCAACATCATCACAGTCATCAACAACAACGAATACTACTACTACTACTAATACTACTTATATCTATATAAGTAGTATATATGGCGAGTCAGGAATAGAATGTCTGGTAGCAGAAATTCGTCAAGTTGCAGGAGGAAACAACGTCAACACAAAGCGATTCGTATTGAAATGAAGCAACAGTGAATTGTGAGACGATTGATTGACATTCGCAAAGGAACAGTCAAGGTTCATTGATATTTTGCAAATTAAGTATTTACTGTTTTCCTCTCACATTTTACTAAGACACTCTGCAATTTTCACTTCAAATACATTGGATTGTCCTCACTCGTGTTCTTCTTCTTCTTCTCCTTCTTCTTCATCATCTTCTTGTTTTTCTTCTTCTTGTTCCTGTTCTTCTTCTTCTTGTTCTTCTTCTTCTCCATCTTCTTCTTCATCTTATATTTTTCTTCTTCATCTTCTTGTTTTTCTTCTTCTTCTTGTTCTTCTTCTTCTTGTTCCTCTTCTTCTTCTTATTCTTCTCCTTCTTCTTGTTCCTCTTCTTCTTGTTGTTGTTGTTGTTGTTGTTCACCACACTACGACTATTACAATTACAACTACAAATACAACGAAAAAACAAAAACACTACTACAACCACAAACAAAACCACAATCACCACGTCACACTCTCCACATTCTCGTCACACTCTCCACATTCTCACTCCGTCCCCTCTTACTTACACACTTCATTTAATTCATTCACAACACCGACCAGTCACAGTCACTTGCCTAGTCCCACTCACACACAACATCGTCTCCTCACTGTATCCAACTACTACTGTCATGTGTGCCGATTGCTGCTTAACTCAGTGTGAACTTGATTCAGCACGTGGGATGGCATGCAGACACATTGAGTGGACAAGTGTCAAACAGACAGGATGAAACACACTCTCCCTCACTGACTCATCGTCTGAACGTGTTACACTGCGTAGTTTGTCGAAGCAGACAGTGGTGGATGGATTGACACGGGGTGATGAGTGGTGAGTGGTTGTGTGGTTGATTGAATGAGTGTGTGAGTGAGTGATTGAGTGAGTGAGTAGTATGTGTTGTGTAGTGTGTAGTGTTGTCGTGAATAGCAGAGTGTATTTGCATGATGATGGTGAAATGGAGTGTTGAAATTGATGAGTAAGTTTTGTGTAGTTCCAATCATTTTCCGTGTGGCCGACTGGTCTAAGACGTTGGATGGGGAACCACCTTTAAACGGCGCCGGTTCGAATACCACCATCAACATACCTATTCACAACCACTAACATCACATTTTCACATCACACACAATACCCACTATCACATACATACTACCACAATCACACAATCACAGACCAACATCATCACAGTCATCAACAACAACGAATACTACTACTACTACTACTAATACTACTTATATCTATATAAGTAGTATATATGGCGAGTCAGGAATAGAATGTCTGGTAGCAGAAATTCGTCAAGTTCCAGGAGGAAACAACGTCAACACAAAGCGAGTCGTATTGAAATGAAGCAACAGTGAATTGTGAGACGATTGATTGACATTCGCAAAGGAACAGTCAAGGTTCATTGATATTTTGCAAATTAGGTATTTACTGTTTTCCTCTCACATTTTACTAAGACACTCTGCAATTCTCACTTCAAATACACTGGATTGTCCTCACTCGTGTTCTTCTTCTTGTCCTTCGCCTTCTTCATCTTCTTCTTCTCCTTCTTCTTCTTCATCTTCTTGTTCTTGTTCTTCTTCTTGTTCTTCTCCTTCTTCTCCTTCTTCTTCTTCATCTTCTTGTTCTTCTTCTTGTTATTCTCCTTGTTATTCTTCTCCTTCTTCTTCTTCTCCTTCTTCTTCTTCTTCTTCTTTTGTTGTTCACCACACCACGACTATTACAATTACAACTACAAATACAACGAAAAAACAAAAACACTACTACAACCACAAACAAAACCACAATCACCACGTCACACTCTCCACATTCTCACTCCGTCCCCTGTTACTTCCACACTTCATTTAATTCATTCACAACACCGACCAGTCACAGTCACTTGCCTAGTCCCACTCACACACAACATCGTCTCCTCACTGTATCCAACTACTACTGTCATGTGTGCCGATTGCTGCTTAACTCAGTGTGAACTTGATTCAGCACGTGGGATGGCATGCAGACACATTGAGTGGACAAGTGTCAAACAGACAGGATGAAACACACTCTCCCTCACTGACTCATCGTCTGAACGTGTTACACTGCGTAGTTTGTCGAAGCAGACAGTGGTGGATGGATTGACACGGGGTGATGAGTGGTGAGTGGTTGTGTGGTTGATTGATTGAGTGTGTGAGTGAGTGAGTGAGTGAGTAGTATGTGTTGTGTAGTGTGTAGTGTTGTCGTGAATAGCAGAGTGTATTTGCATGATGATGGTGAAATGGAATGTTGAAATTGATGAGTAAGTTTTGTGTAGTTCCAATCATTTTCCGTGTGGCCGAGTGGTCTAAGACGTTGGATGGGGAACCACCTTTAAACGGCGCCGGTTCGAATACCACCATCAACATACCTATTCACAACCACTAACATCACATTTTCACATCACACACAATACCCACTATCACATACATACTACCACAATCACACAATCACAGACCAACATCATCACAGTCATCAACAACAACGAATACTACTACTAATAATAATAATACTACTTATATCTATATAAGTAGTATATATGGCGAGTCAGGAATAGAATGTCTGGTAGCAGAAATTCGTCAAGTTCCAGGAGGAAACAACGTCAACACAAAGCGATTCGTATTGAAATGAAGCAACAGTGAATTGTGAGACGATTGATTGACATTCGCAAAGGAACAGTCAAGGTTCATTGATATTTTGCAAATTAAGTATTTACTGTTTTCCTCTCACATTTCACTAAGACACTCTGCAATTTTCACTTCAAATACACTGGATTGTCCTCACTCGTGTTCTTCTTCTTATTCTTCTTCTTCATCTTCTTGTTCTTCTTCTTCTTCTTGTTCTTGTTCTTCTTCTTCTTCTTGTTCTTCTTTTTCTTCTTGTTCTTCTTCTTGTTCTTCTTGTTCTTCTTCTCCTTCTTCTTCTTCTTCTTTTGTTGTTCACCACACCACGACTATTACAATTACAACTACAAATACAACGAAAAAACAAAAACACTACTACAACCACAAACAAAACCACAATCACCACGTCACACTCTCCACATTCTCACTCCGTCCCCTGTTACTTCCACACTTCATTTAATTCATTCACAACACCGACCAGTCACAGTCACTTGCCTAGTCCCACTCACACACAACATCGTCTCCTCACTGTATCCAACTACTACTGTCATGTGTGCCGATTGCTGCTTAACTCAGTGTGAACTTGATTCAGCACGTGGGATGGCATGCAGACACATTGAGTGGACAAGTGTCAAACAGACAGGATGAAACACACTCTCCCTCACTGACTCATCGTCTGAACGTGTTACACTGCGTAGTTTGTCGAAGCAGACAGTGGTGGATGGATTGACACGGGGTGATGAGTGGTGAGTGGTTGTGCGGTTGATTGATTGAGTGTGTGAGTGAGTGAGTGATTGAGTGAGTGAGTGATTGAGTGAGTGAGTGATTGAGTGAGTGATTGATTGAGTGAGTGAGTAGTATGTGTTGTGTAGTGTGTAGTGTTGTCGTGAATAGCAGAGTGTATTTGCATGATGATGGTGAAATGGAATGTTGAAATTGATGAGTAAGTTTTGTGTAGTTCCAATCATTTTCCGTGTGGCCGAGTGGTCTAAGACGTTGGATGGGGAACCACCTTGAAATGGCGCCGGTTCGAATACCACCATCAACATACCTATTCACAACCACTAACATCACATTTTCACATCACACACAATACCCACTATCACATACATACTACCACAATCACACAATCACAGACCAACATCATCACAGTCATCAACAACAACGAATACTACTACTACTACTACTACTAATACTACTTATATCTATATAAGTAGTATATATGGCGAGTCAGGAATAGAATGTCTGGTAGCAGAAATTCGTCAAGTTCCAGGAGGAAACAACGTCAACACAAAGCGATTCGTATTGAAATGAAGCAACAGTGAATTGTGAGACGATTGATTGACATTCGCAAAGGAACAGTCAAGGTTCATTGATATTTTGCAAATTAAGTATTTACTGTTTTCCTCTCACATTTCACTAAGACACTCTGCAATTTTCACTTCAAATACACTGGATTGTACTCACTCGTGTTCTTCTTCTTCTCCTTCTTCTCCTTCTTCTTCTTCATCTTCTTGTTTTTCTTCTTCTTCTTGTTCTTCTTCTTCTTCTTCTTCTTCTTCTTCTTATCCTTCTCCTTCTTCTTCTTCTCCTTCTTCTTGTTCTTGTTGTTGTTCACCACACTACGACTATTACAATTACAACTACAAATACAACGAAAAAACAAAAACACTACTACAACCACAAACAAAACCACAATCACCACGTCACACTCTCCACATTCTCACTCCGTCCCCTGTTACTTCCACACTTCATTTAATTCATTCACAACACCGACCAGTCACAGTCACTTGCCTAGTCCCACTCACACACAACATCGTCTCCTCACTGTATCCAACTACTACTGTCATGTGTGCCGATTGCTGCTTAACTCAGTGTGAACTTGATTCAGCACGTGGGATGGCATGCAGACACATTGAGTGGACAAGTGTCAAACAGACAGGATGAAACACACTCTCCCTCACTGACTCATCGTCTGAACGTGTTACACTGCGTAGTTTGTCGAAGCAGACAGTGGTGGATGGATTGACACGGGGTGATGAGTGGTGAGTGGTTGTGCGGTTGATTGATTGAGTGTGTGAGTGAGTGAGTGATTGAGTGAGTGAGTAGTATGTGTTGTGTAGTGTGTAGTGTTGTCGTGAATAGCAGAGTGTATTTGCATGATGATGGTGAAATGGAATGTTGAAATTGATGAGTAAGTTTTGTGTAGTTCCAATCATTTTCCGTGTGGCCGAGTGGTCTAAGACGTTGGATGGGGAACCACCTTGAAATGGCGCCGGTTCGAATACCACCATCAACATACCTATTCACAACCACTAACATCACATTTTCACATCACACACAATACCCACTATCACATACATACTACCACAATCACACAATCACAGACCAACATCATCACAGTCATCAACAACAACGAATACTACTACTACTACTACTACTAATACTACTTATATCTATATAAGTAGTATATATGGCGAGTCAGGAATAGAATGTCTGGTAGCAGAAATTCGTCAAGTTCCAGGAGGAAACAACGTCAACACAAAGCGATTCGTATTGAAATGAAGCAACAGTGAATTGTGAGACGATTGATTGACATTCGCAAAGGAACAGTCAAGGTTCATTGATATTTTGCAAATTAAGTATTTACTGTTTTCCTCTCACATTTTACTAAGACACTCTGCAATTTCCACTTCAAATACACTGGATTGTCCTCACTCGTGTTCTTCTTCTTCTTCTTCTCCTTCTTCTTCTTCTTCTTGTTCTTGTTCTCCTTCTTCTTCTCCTTCTTCTTCTTGTTCTCCTTCTTCTTCTTGTTCTTCTTCTTGTTCTTTTGTTGTTCACCACACTACGACTATTACAATTACAACTACAAATACAACGAAAAAACAAAAACACTACTACAACCACAAACAAAACCACAATCACCACGTCACACTCTCCACATTCTCACTCCGTCCCCTCTTACTTACACACTTCATTTAATTCATTCACAACACCGACCAGTCACAGTCACTTGCCTAGTCCCACTCACACACAACATCGTCTCCTCACTGTATCCAACTACTACTGTCATGTGTGCCGATTGCTGCTTAACTCTGTGTGAACTTGATTCAGCACGTGGGATGGCATGCAGACACATTGAGTGGACAAGTGTCAAACAGACAGGATGAAACACACTCTCCCTCACTGACTCATCGTCTGAACGTGTTACACTGCGTAGTTTGTCGAAGCAGACAGTGGTGGATGGATTGACACGGGGTGATGAGTGGTGAGTGGTTGTGTGGTTGATTGATTGAGTGTGTGAGTGAGTGATTGAGTGAGTGAGTAGTATGTGTTGTGTAGTGTGTAGTGTTGTCGTGAATAGCAGAGTGTATTTGCATGATGATGGTGAAATGGAGTGTTGAAATTGATGAGTAAGTTTTGTGTAGTTCCAATCATTTTCCGTGTGGCCGACTGGTCTAAGACGTTGGATGGGGAACCACCTTGAAATGGCGCCGGTTCGAATACCACCATCAACATACCTATTCACAACCACTAACATCACATTTTCACATCACACACAATACCCACTATCACATACATACTACCACAATCACACAATCACAGACCAACATCATCACAGTCATCAACAACAACGAATACTACTACTACTACTACTAATACTACTTATATCTATATAAGTAGTATATATGGCGAGTCAGGAATAGAATGTCTGGTAGCAGAAATTCGTCAAGTTCCAGGAGGAAACAACGTCAACACAAAGCGATTCGTATTGAAATGAAGCAACAGTGAATTGTGAGACGATTGATTGACATTCGCAAAGGAACAGTCAAGGTTCATTGATATTTTGCAAATTAAGTATTCACTGTTTTCCTCTCACATTTTACTAAGACACTCTGCAATTTTCACTTCAAATACACTGGATTGTCCTCACTCGTGTTCTTCTTCTTCTTCTTCTTCTCCTTCTTCTTCTTCATCTTCTTGTTCTTCTTGTTTTTCTTCTTCTTATTGTTCTTCTTCTTCTTCTTCTCCTTCTTCTTCTTGTTCTTCTTGTTTTTCTTCTTCTTCTTGTTCTTCTTCTTCTTCTTCTTCTCCTTCTTCTTCTTCTTGTTGTTGTTCACCACACTACGACTATTACAATTACAACTACAAATACAACGAAAAAACAAAAACACTACTACAACCACAAACAAAACCACAATCACCACGTCACACTCTCCACATTCTCACTCCGTCCCCTCTTACTTACACACTTCATTTAATTCATTCACAACACCGACCAGTCACAGTCACTTGCCTAGTCCCACTCACACACAACATCGTCTCCTCACTGTATCCAACTACTACTGTCATGTGTGCCGATTGCTGCTTAACTCAGTGTGAACTTGATTCAGCACGTGGGATGGCATGCAGACACATTGAGTGGACAAGTGTCAAACAGACAGGATGAAACACACTCTCCCTCACTGACTCATCGTCTGAACGTGTTACACTGCGTAGTTTGTCGAAGCAGACAGTGGTGGATGGATTGACACGGGGTGATGAGTGGTGAGTGGTTGTGTGGTTGATTGAATGAGTGTGTGAGTGAGTGTGTGAGTGAATGAGTGAATGAGTGAGTGATTGATTGATTGAGTGATTTAGTGAGTGAGTGAGTAGTATGTGTTGTGTAGTGTGTAGTGTTGTCGTGAATAGCAGAGTGTATTTGCATGATGATGGTGCAATGGAGTGTTGATATTGATGAGTAAGTTTTGTGTAGTCCCAATCATTTTCCGTGTGGCCGACTGGTCTAAGACGTTGGATGGGGAACCACCTTTAAACGGCGCCGGTTCGAATACCACCATCAACATACCTATTCACAACCACTAACATCACATTTTCACATCACACACAATACCCACTATCACATACATACTACCACAATCACACAATCACAGACCAACATCATCACAGTCATCAACAACAACGAATACTACTACTACTACTAATACTACTTATATCTATATAAGTAGTATATATGGCGAGTCAGGAATAGAATGTCTGGTAGCAGAAATTCGTCAAGTTCCAGGAGGAAACAACGTCAACACAAAGCGATTCGTATTGAAATGAAGCAACAGTGAATTGTGAGACGATTGATTGACATTCGCAAAGGAACAGTCAAGGTTCATTGATATTTTGCAAATTAAGTATTTACTGTTTTCCTCTCACATTTTACTAAGACACTCTGCAATTTTCACTTCAAATACATTGGATTGTCCTCACTCGTGTTCTTCTTCTTCTTCTCCTTCTTCTTCATCATCTTCTTGTTTTTCTTCTTCTTGTTCCTGTTCTTCTTCTTCTTGTTCTTCTTCTTCTCCATCTTCTTCTTCATCTTATATTTTTCTTCTTCATCTTCTTGTTTTTCTTCTTCTTCTTGTTCTTCTTCTTCTTGTTCCTCTTCTTCTTCTTATTCTTCTCCTTCTTCTTGTTCCTCTTCTTCTTGTTGTTGTTGTTGTTGTTGTTCACCACACTACGACTATTACAATTACAACTACAAATACAACGAAAAAACAAAAACACTACTACAACCACAAACAAAACCACAATCACCACGTCACACTCTCCACATTCTCACTCCGTCCCCTCTTACTTACACACTTCATTTAATTCATTCACAACACCGACCAGTCACAGTCACTTGCCTAGTCCCACTCACACACAACATCGTCTCCTCACTGTATCCAACTACTACTGTCATGTGTGCCGATTGCTGCTTAACTCAGTGTGAACTTGATTCAGCACGTGGGATGGCATGCAGACACATTGAGTGGACAAGTGTCAAACAGACAGGATGAAACACACTCTCCCTCACTGACTCATCGTCTGAACGTGTTACACTGCGTAGTTTGTCGAAGCAGACAGTGGTGGATGGATTGACACGGGGTGATGAGTGGTGAGTGGTTGTGTGGTTGATTGAATGAGTGTGTGAGTGAGTGTGTGAGTGAATGAGTGAATGAGTGAGTGATTGATTGATTGAGTGATTTAGTGAGTGAGTGAGTAGTATGTGTTGTGTAGTGTGTAGTGTTGTCGTGAATAGCAGAGTGTATTTGCATGATGATGGTGAAATGGAGTATTGATATTGATGAGTAAGTTTTGTGTAGTTCCAATCATTTTCCGTGTGGCCGACTGGTCTAAGACGTTGGATGGGGAACCACCTTGAAATGGCGCCGGTTCGAATACCACCATCAACATACCTATTCACAACCACTAACATCACATTTTCACATCACACACAATACCCACTATCACATACATACTACCACAATCACACAATCACAGACCAACATCATCACAGTCATCAACAACAACGAATACTACTACTACTACTAATACTACTTATATCTATATAAGTAGTATATATGGCGAGTCAGGAATAGAATGTCTGGTAGCAGAAATTCGTCAAGTTGCAGGAGGAAACAACGTCAACACAAAGCGATTCGTATTGAAATGAAGCAACAGTGAATTGTGAGACGATTGATTGACATTCGCAAAGGAACAGTCAAGGTTCATTGATATTTTGCAAATTAAGTATTTACTGTTTTCCTCTCACATTTTACTAAGACACTCTGCAATTTTCACTTCAAATACACTGGATTGTACTCACTCGTGTTCTTTTTCTACTTCTTCTTCTTCTCCTTCTTCTTCTTCATCTTTTTGTTTTTCTTCTTCTTCCTGTTCTTCTTCTTCTTCTTGTTCTTCTTGTTTTTCTTCTTCTTCTTGTTTTTCTTGTTCTTGTTCTTCTTCTTCCCCTTCATCTTCTTCTTTTTCTCCTTCTTCTTCTTCTTGTTCTCCTTCTTCTTCTTGTTCTTCTTCTTGTTCTTTTGTTGTTCACCACACTACGACTATTACAATTACAACTACAAATACAACGAAAAAACAAAAACACTACTACAACCACAAACAAAACCACAATCACCACGTCACACTCTCCACATTCTCACTCCGTCCCCTCTTACTTACACACTTCATTTAATTCATTCACAACACCGACCAGTCACAGTCACTTGCCTAGTCCCACTCACACACAACATCGTCTCCTCACTGTATCCAACTACTACTGTCATGTGTGCCGATTGCTGCTTAACTCAGTGTGAACTTGATTCAGCACGTGGGATGGCATGCAGACACATTGAGTGGACAAGTGTCAAACAGACAGGATGAAACACACTCTCCCTCACTGACTCATCGTCTGAACGTGTTACACTGCGTAGTTTGTCGAAGCAGACAGTGGTGGATGGATTGACACGGGGTGATGAGTGGTGAGTGGTTGTGTGGTTGATTGATTGAGTGTGTGAGTGAGTGATTGAGTGAGTGAGTAGTATGTGTTGTGTAGTATGTGTTGTGTATTGTGTAGTGTTGTCGTGAATAGCAGAGTGTATTTGCATGATGATGGAAATGGAGTGTTGAAATTGATGAGTAAGTTTTGTGTAGTTCCAATCCATTTTCCGTGTGGCCGACTGGTCTAAGACGTTGGATGGGGAACCACCTTGAAATGGCGCCGGTTCGAATACCACCATCAACATACCTATTCACAACCACTAACATCACATTTTCACATCACACACAATACCCACTATCACATACATACTACCACAATCACACAATCACAGACCAACATCATCACAGTCATCAACAACAACGAATACTACTACTACTACTACTACTAATACTACTTATATCTATATAAGTAGTATATATGGCGAGTCAGGAATAGAATGTCTGGTAGCAGAAATTCGTCAAGTTCCAGGAGGAAACAACGTCAACACAAAGCGATTGCAGAAATTCGTCAAGTTGCAGGAGGAAACAACGTCAACACAAAGCGATTCGTATTGAAATGAAGCAACAGTGAATTGTGAGACGATTGATTGACATTCGCAAAGGAACAGTCAAGGTTCATTGATATTTTGCAAATTAAGTATTCACTGTTTTCCTCTCACATTTTACTAAGACACTCTGCAATTTTCACTTCAAATACACTGGATTGTACTCACTCGTGTTCTTTTTCTACTTCTTCTTCTTCTCCTTCTTCTTCTTCATCTTTTTGTTTTTCTTCTTCTTCCTGTTCTTCTTCTTCTTCTTGTTCTTCTTGTTTTTCTTCTTCTTCTTCTCCTTCTTCTTCTTCTTCTTGTTGTTGTTCACCACACTACGACTATTACAATTACAACTACAAATACAACGAAAAAACAAAAACACTACTACAACCACAAACAAAACCACAATCACCACGTCACACTCTCCACATTCTCACTCCGTCCCCTCTTACTTACACACTTCATTTAATTCATTCACAACACCGACCAGTCACAGTCACTTGCCTAGTCCCACTCACACACAACATCGTCTCCTCACTGTATCCAACTACTACTGTCATGTGTGCCGATTGCTGCTTAACTCTGTGTGAACTTGATTCAGCACGTGGGATGGCATGCAGACACATTGAGTGGACAAGTGTCAAACAGACAGGATGAAACACACTCTCCCTCACTGACTCATCGTCTGAACGTGTTACACTGCGTAGTTTGTCGAAGCAGACAGTGGTGGATGGATTGACACGGGGTGATGAGTGGTGAGTGGTTGTGTGGTTGATTGATTGAGTGTGTGAGTGAGTGATTGAGTGAGTGAGTAGTATGTGTTGTGTAGTGTGTAGTGTTGTCGTGAATAGCAGAGTGTATTTGCATGATGATGGTGAAATGGAGTGTTGAAATTGATGAGTAAGTTTTGTGTAGTTCCAATCATTTTCCGTGTGGCCGACTGGTCTAAGACGTTGGATGGGGAACCCCCTTTAAACGGCGCCGGTTCGAATACCACCATCAACATACCTATTCACAACCACTAACATCACATTTTCACATCACACACAATACCCACTATCACATACATACTACCACAATCACACAATCACAGACCAACATCATCACAGTCATCAACAACAACGAATACTACTATTACTACTACTAATAATAATACTACTTATATCTATATAAGTAGTATATATGGCGAGTCAGGAATAGAATGTCTGGTAGCAGAAATTCGTCAAGTTCCAGGAGGAAACAACGTCAACACAAAGCGATTCGTATTGAAATGAAGCAACAGTGAATTGTGAGACGATTGATTGACATTCGCAAAGGAACAGTCAAGGTTCATTGATATTTTGCAAATTAAGTATTTACTGTTTTCCTCTCACATTTTACTAAGACACTCTGCAATTTTCACTTCAAATACACTGGATTGTACTCACTCGTGTTCTTCTTCTTCTTCTTCTTCTTCTTCTCCTTCTTCTTCTTCATCTTCTTGTTCTTCTTGTTTTTCTTGTTCTTGTTCTTCTTCTTCCCCTTCATCTTCTTCTTTTTCTCCTTCTTCTTCTTCTTGTTCTCCTTCTTCTTCTTGTTCTTCTTCTTGTTCTTTTGTTGTTCACCACACTACGACTATTACAATTACAACTACAAATACAACGAAAAAACAAAAACACTACTACAACCACAAACAAAACCACAATCACCACGTCACACTCTCCACATTCTCACTCCGTCCCCTCTTACTTACACACTTCATTTAATTCATTCACAACACCGACCAGTCACAGTCACTTGCCTAGTCCCACTCACACACAACATCGTCTCCTCACTGTATCCAACTACTACTGTCATGTGTGCCGATTGCTGCTTAACTCAGTGTGAACTTGATTCAGCACGTGGGATGGCATGCAGACACATTGAGTGGACAAGTGTCAAACAGACAGGATGAAACACACTCTCCCTCACTGACTCATCGTCTGAACGTGTTACACTGCGTAGTTTGTCGAAGCAGACAGTGGTGGATGGATTGACACGGGGTGATGAGTGGTGAGTGGTTGTGTGGTTGATTGATTGAGTGTGTGAGTGAGTGATTGAGTGAGTGAGTAGTATGTGTTGTGTAGTGTGTAGTGTTGTCGTGAATAGCAGAGTGTATTTGCATGATGATGGTGAAATGGAGTGTTGAAATTGATGAGTAAGTTTTGTGTAGTCCCAATCATTTTCCGTGTGGCCGACTGGTCTAAGACGTTGGATGGGGAACCCCCTTTAAACGGCGCCGGTTCGAATACCACCATCAACATACCTATTCACAACCACTAACATCACATTTTCACATCACACACAATACCCACTATCACATACATACTACCACAATCACACAATCACAGACCAACATCATCACAGTCATCAACAACAACGAATACTACTACTACTACTACTACTAATACTACTTATATCTATATAAGTAGTATATATGGCGAGTCAGGAATAGAATGTCTGGTAGCAGAAATTCGTCAAGTTCCAGGAGGAAACAACGTCAACACAAAGCGATTCGTATTGAAATGAAGCAACAGTGAATTGTGAGACGATTGATTGACATTCGCAAAGGAACAGTCAAGGTTCATTGATATTTTGCAAATTAAGTATTCACTGTTTTCCTCTCACATTTTACTAAGACACTCTGCAATTTTCACTTCAAATACACTGGATTGTCCTCACTCGTGTTCTTCTTCTTCTTCTTCTTCTCCTTCTTCTTCTTCATCTTCTTGTTCTTCTTGTTTTTCTTCTTCTTATTGTTCTTCTTCTTCTTCTTCTCCTTCTTCTTCTTGTTCTTCTTGTTTTTCTTCTTCTTCTTGTTCTTCTTCTTCTTCTTCTTCTCCTTCTTCTTCTTCTTGTTGTTGTTCACCACACTACGACTATTACAATTACAACTACAAATACAACGAAAAAACAAAAACACTACTACAACCACAAACAAAACCACAATCACCACGTCACACTCTCCACATTCTCACTCCGTCCCCTGTTACTTCCACACTTCATTTAATTCATTCACAACACCGACCAGTCACAGTCACTTGCCTAGTCCCACTCATACTTAACATCGTCTCCTCACTGTATCCAACTACTACTGTCATGTGTGTCGATTGCTGCCTAACTCAGTGTGAACTTGATTCAGCACGTGGGATGGCATGCAGACACATTGAGTGGACAAGTGTCAAACAGACAGGATGAAACACACTCTCCCTCACTGACTCATCGTCTGAACGTGTTACACTGCGTAGTTTGTCGAAGCAGACAGTGGTGGATGGATTGACACGGGGTGATGAGTGGTGAGTGGTTGTGTGGTTGATTGAATGAGTGTGTGAGTGTGTGATAGGTTGAGTGAGTGATTAAGTGATTGAGTGAGTGATTGAGTGATTGAGTGATTTAGTGAGTGAGTGAGTAGTATGTGTTGTGTAGTGTGTAGTGTTGTCGTGAATAGCAGAGTGTATTTGCATGATGATGATGAAATTGAATGTTGAAATTGATGAGTAAGTTTTGTGTAGTTCCAATCATTTTCCGTGTGGCCGAGTGGTCTAAGGCGTTGGTTGGGGAACCACCTTTAAACGGCGCCGGTTCGAATACCACCATCAACATACCTATTCACAACCACTAACATCACATTTTCACATCACACACAATACCCACTATCACATACATACTACCACAATCACACAATCACAGACCAACATCATCACAGTCATCAACAACAACGAATACTACTACTACTACTACTAATACTACTTATATCTATATAAGTAGTATATATGGCGAGTCAGGAATAGAATGTCTGGTAGCAGAAATTCGTCAAGTTCCAGGAGGAAACAACGTCAACAGAATGCGATTCGTATTGAAATGAAGCAACAGTGAATTGTGAGACGATTGATTGACATTCGCAAAGGAACAGTCAAGGTTCATTGATATTTTGCAAATTAAGTATTTACTGTTTTCCTATCACATTTTACTAAGACACTCTGCAATTTTCACTTCAAATACACTGGATTGTACTCACTCGTGTTCTTTTTCTTCTTCTTCTCCTTCTCCTTCTTCTTTTTCTTGTTCTTCTTGTTTTTCTTCAACGATATTGTTCTTCTTCTTCTTCTTCTTCTTCTCCTTCTTCTTCTTCTTCTTGTTGTTCACCACACTACGACTATTACAATTACAACTACAAATACAACGAAAAAACAAAAACACTACTACAACCACAAACAAAACCACAATCACCACGTCACACTCTCCACATTCTCACTCCGTCCCCTGTTACTTCCACACTTCATTTAATTCATTCACAACACCGACCAGTCACAGTCACTTGCCTAGTCCCACTCACACACAACATCGTCTCCTCACTGTATCCAACTACTACTGTCATGTGTGCCGATTGCTGCTTAACTCAGTGTGAACTTGATTCAGCACGTGGGATGGCATGCAGACACATTGAGTGGACAAGTGTCAAACAGACAGGATGAAACACACTCTCCCTCACTGACTCATCGTCTGAACGTGTTACACTGCGTAGTTTGTCGAAGCAGACAGTGGTGGATGGATTGACACGGGGTGATGAGTGGTGAGTGGTTGTGTGGTTGATTGATTGAGTGTGTGAGTGAGTGAGTGAGTGAGTAGTATGTGTTGTGTAGTGTGTAGTGTTGTCGTGAATAGCAGAGTGTATTTGCATGATGATGGTGAAATGGAATGTTGAAATTGATGAGTAAGTTTTGTGTAGTTCCAATCATTTTCCGTGTGGCCGACTGGTCTAAGACGTTCGATGGGGAACCACCTTTAAACGGCGCCGGTTCGAATACCACCATCAACATACCTATTCACAACCACTAACATCACATTTTCACATCACACACAATACCCACTATCACATACATACTACCACAATCACACAATCACAGACCAACATCATCACAGTCATCAACAACAACGAATACTACTACTAATAATAATAATACTACTTATATCTATATAAGTAGTATATATGGCGAGTCAGGAATAGAATGTCTGGTAGCAGAAATTCGTCAAGTTCCAGGAGGAAACAACGTCAACACAAAGCGATTCGTATTGAAATGAAGCAACAGTGAATTGTGAGACGATTGATTGACATTCGCAAAGGAACAGTCAAGGTTCATTGATATTTTGCAAATTAAGTATTTACTGTTTTCCTCTCACATTTCACTAAGACACTCTGCAATTTTCACTTCAAATACACTGGATTGTACTCACTCGTGTTCTTGTTGTTGTTGTTGTTGTTTTTGTTGTTCACCACACTACGACCATTACAACTACAACTACAAATACAACGAAAAAACAAAAACACTACTACAACCACAAACAAAACCACAATCACCACGTCACACTCTCCACATTCTCACTCCGTCCCCTGTTACTTCCACACTTCATTTAATTCATTCACAACACCGACCAGTCACAGTCACTTGCCTAGTCCCACTCACACACAACATCGTCTCCTCACTGTATCCAACTACTACTGTCATGTGTGCCGATTGCTGCTTAACTCAGTGTGAACTTGATTCAGCACGTGGGATGGCATGCAGACACATTGAGTGGACAAGTGTCAAACAGACAGGATGAAACACACTCTCCCTCACTGACTCATCGTCTGAACGTGTTACACTGCGTAGTTTGTCGAAGCAGACAGTGGTGGATGGATTGAC
>NW_017386209.1:0-38110 GCF_000237925.1 Schistosoma mansoni
AAAGTCAAGCACAAGCAGACTACGCAGAAGCAAACAGGGGGAGTGAAGAAAAGCATTAACCCCTTTCTAGTTGAAATACATGGGGAGAACTAGCAACGGCCGGCGGATAAAGCTGCAAGAGAAGGGAATATGAAACAACTATATGATACAACGAAGAAATTGGCAGGGAGATATAGCAAACCAGAGAGACCAGTCAAGGACAAAGAAGGAAAGACAATCACTGAGATTCAAGAACAGAAGGAAAGATGGGCAGAATACTTCGAGGAACTGCTGAATAGACCAGCCCCATTGAATCCACCGAACATCGAAGCAGCCCACACAGACCTTCCAATAGATGTCACTCCACCAACGATCGAAGAAGTCAAGATGGCCATCAGACAAATCAAAAGTGGGAAGGCGGCAGGACCTGACAATATACCAGCAGAAGCACTGAAGTCAGACATTGAAATAACTGCAAATATGCTTCACCTTCTATTCAAAAAGATTTGGGAAGAGGAACAAGTGCCAACGGACTGGAAAGAAGGATATCTCATCAATATACCAAAGAAAGGAGATCTGAGCAAATGCGAGAACTACAGAGGTATCAGTTTGTTATCAGTACCAGGAAAAGTTTTCAACAGAGTGCTGCTGAATCGGATGAAAGGCGCAGTAGACGCCGAACTAAGGGATCATCAGGCTGGATTCCTTAAGGATCGGTCGTGCACAGACCAGATTGCGACACTACGGATCATCGTTGAACAATCAGTTGAGTGGAACTCATCACTATACGTCAACTTTTTTGACTACGAGAAGGCGTTTGACAGCGTGGACAGGAGAACATTATGGAAACTTCTTCGACACTATGGAGTTCCTGACAAGATCGTCAACATTATCCAAAACTCATACGATGGATTACAGTGCAAAGTGGTGCATGGAGGACAGCTGACAGGTGCATTTCCAGTAAGGACCGGAGTCAGACAAGACTGTCTACTCTCCCCATTCCTCTTCCTTCTAGTGATTGACTGGATTATGAAGAATTCGACATCTGAAGGGAAATACGGAATACAATGGACAGCTCAGAATCAATTAGATGATTTATACTTCGCAGATGACCTAGCCCTCCTCTCTCATACACACGACCAAATGCAGATGAAGACAGCAAATGTAGCAGCAGCCTCCGCATCGATAGGTCTCCACATTCACGAAGGAAAAAGCAAGATTCTTAAATGCAACACGAAGAACACCAACCCAATCACACTTGACGGCGAAACTCTGGAAGAGGTGGAAACATTCAAGTACCTGGGGAGCATCGTTGATAAACAAGGAGGATCGGATGCAGATGTAAAGGCGAGGATTGGTAAAGCAAGGGCAGCATTTCTACAATTGAAGAACATATGGAACTCAAAACAACTCTCAACTAATTTCAAGGTCAGAATCTTCAATACGAACGTCAAGACAGTCCTACTGTATGGAGCTGAAACGTGGAGAACTACTACGGCCATCATTAGGAAGGTACAAGTATTTATAAACAGTTGTCTACGCAAAATACTCAACATCCACTGGCCGGATACTATCAGCAACAGCGTTTTATGGGAGAGGACAAACCAGCATGTTCCAGCTGAAGAGGAAATTAGGAAAAGACGTTGGAAGTGGATTGGACATACATTAAGGAAATCACCAATGTGCATCACGACTCAATCCCTAACTTGGAATCCGGAAGGGAAGCGGAAGAGAGGAAGGCCAAAGAACACACTACGCCGGGAAATGGAAGCCGATATGAAAAGGCTGAATAGTAACTGGAAAGAACTGGAAAGGAAGGCTAGGGACAGAGTTGGATGGAGAATGCTGGTGAGCGGCCTATGCTCCTCGACGAGGGGTAACAGGCGTAAGTAAGTAAGTAAGTAAGTTAACAGTGTATAATATCAGAAGGCAAAGGGAAGCGACAACTACATTTTATTGATAATCGATGCAGACCAGAAAGTTGTAAGCACATGAGCAAATGTAAGCAAGCGAAGCAAAGATGATGCATAGTGGAGATGGCTGGGAAGCCAACTCGACCGACCTGTCTGGCATGGTAGGACCTCGAGGAACGATTGTTCCAGCCAGCATAGCTCGATTGCTTCATCACGATAGGCAAGCCCGACCACCACGTCAAGGTAGCAGCAACGGTATGAAGAGATATGAGGAGAACTTCTCACGTGTTGTTCAGAATAGAAATGATGAACAAAACATATTCGCTTATCAGTCAGTATCTATGCTTGTTTTCATTAAATGTCACGTCGAACATTATTCTTGCAATAACTCATACTTATGTCGGATTATTGATTCGTCATTCGCTATCACAAAATTCAGCCAACATTCTTTGCTTCACTCACAAATATCTACTAACAACATCACTTCAGCTCTCACAAATAAGCTTTGTTGACTGTTAGATTGAACAGTCAGGCTTGTTGACTATACCTGACTTGTACCTTTTGGAATGAAACTGGATCTTCCACTAATGGTTGTGTTATTGTTTTAGATAATCATACGTGTAACATAATAAAATCGGATAATTACAATTTAGTTTACTAAAATTATCTTCAATGGGGTTTCTACAAGAATGAAAATAATCAAAGTAGTACGTGTTTATTCATTTAGTTTATCTACAATGACCAGTTTGACAAAAGCATATTCAGCTTATGAGCCCTACAAATACACTCAACTCATTAGTATTCGTAGAGATCTATAGATTTAATTATAACGTACTTACTTTACTTACCCCTGTTACCCCTCGTCGAGGAGCATAGGCCACACATCAGAATTCTCCATCCAACTCTGTCCTGGGCAATCACTTCCAGTTCATTCCATTTAACATTCATCCTTTTCATATCTACTTCTATTCCCCGACGTAATGTGCTCTTTAAACTTCCTCTTTTCCGCTTCCCTTTCGGATTCCAAATTAGAGTTTGCCTCGTAATACACATTGGTGATTTCCATAATGTATGTCCGATCTATTTCCAACGTCTTTTCCTAATTTCCTCTTCATCTGAAAGTTGGTTTGTCATCTCCCTTAAAACGCTGTTGCTGATAGTATCCGGCCGGTGAATGTTGAGTATTTTGCGTAGACAACTGTTTATAAATACTTGTACCTTCTTGATGGTGGATGTAGTAATTCTACACGTTTCAGCTCCATACAGTAGGACTGTCTTGACGTTCTTATTGAAGGTTATCACTTTGAATTTAGTTGACAATTGTTTTGAGTTGCGTATTTTTTTGAGTTGTAGTAATGAGATCCTTGCTCTTCCAATCCTCGCCTTTACATCTGCATCTGACCCTCCTTGTTTATCAACGATGCTTTCCAGGTACGTGAATGTTTCCACCTCTTCCAAAATTTCGTCATCAAGTGTGATTGGGTTGGCGTTCTCCGTGTTGTATTTGAGAATCTTGCTTTCTATTTGTGTATGTTGAGGTCTATTGATGCAGAGGCTGCTGCTACATTTGCTGTCTTCGTCTGTATTTGTTCGTGTTTATGTGATAGGACGGCTAGGTTATCTGCCAAGTCCAAATCATTTAATTGATTATGAGATGTCCATTGTATTCCATGTTTCCCCTCAGATGTCGAAGTCTTCATAATCCAGTCAATCACCAGAAGAAAGAGGAAGGCGGAGAGTAAACAATTTACTTATACGGTTTGTATAGATAAAGAAAAACTTATTTTCATTTAGTAATACCAATAGGTCAGTTTATGTTTTGTTTCATTTCCTATTCTATAGACATCTTGTACAGTGAGAATTGGATGAGTCACATTTTCTGTCTGACTTATGATTCCTTCAGTAGTGATATGATCTGTTGTTGAAGTAATGAGTTGTGGTCTGAAACGAAGTAAAGTCAAATTATTTATGCTATCAAACAACCTAAAAGCATCTCTAAATACAAAAGTATTTATTATGATAAAATGCTTGATAGTGGGCACCACTGACATTTGTGATATACCAACCGAAAGAAAGAAATTAGCTGGTTAAACTCAAAAGTAACAATCCTTTATCACGATATTCCTCAGTTGATTTGTACAAAGTTCATTACTTTTACTGAATTTAACTGCGGAGTGTTATGAGCGAGAATGGATAGTGGTTGCAATGAAATCCAGGACGCGCTTGTCGTCCTATGTAGGACTCGTCAGCTGGATGCCCCCGCATCACACAGTTGATATTCACTATAGGACTCGAACCGAGCACCTTTCGCTTCAGACGCCATCGCATTCTAACAAACAATACCAAGTAAATTTAACTCATAAGTGTTTATCAGTAAACATTCAAATAAACATAACTTACATTAATTTGATTTCAACCAACCAGTCATATTTTCACTTTGGTAAATACCACCCACATAAAGCTTACCCTGTTTCATTTGGTTTGTGTATGCTCAGGTGCATCCACTCTTTGTGTTCTGCAAATTCTAATCTTCTGAATTCTTCATGTTCCTTTTTTTTTCTCTCTCCAAATTTATTTCATTGGATAATACTCCTTCAATAACATCTTCAAACCCTAATGTTTCAGATTACTGCTTATACTCTTACTACTTCTACCACTATGAGATTTGAATCGATAACTGCATCTCTGGGCTAATGTGGTATGGCAACTCGAACTGATGTACGTACGTACGATGTTCTACGTGGTAACTGACTGACTGACTGAAATTCTTTGTTATTAAGGATTGTAAACTATAGATTTTGCTCACGAAATGTATCTAGGTATGGTGATAATTTGTTGCAATCGTCGCTAGAGCTAAACTTCTGATGTTACAATGAAAACTTTGATGGTTTCACTCACTGACAGTTTACTGTATAGATCAGTATGACTTCTTATTCCAAACAGCATACTGTTCATTTACACTGATGTGTTTGTGTGAACACAAAGACAGATATCCGCGCACATTGTTGAGTATATTTCCAGTACCAGTCATCTATCTGTGTTCACATCTATGATGCTCCCAAATCAGTCACAATTTCATGGCTTTATTCAAATCAACAAGATCTTTTGTTGTAGTAATACTTAAACTACATCTTCGATGACAAAGTTCATTTCTGAATAACTTCCAACTGAATTGACAGTAGAAATTTAGGTAAAAGAAGATAGAATGGTTTGTGAAGAAATGTCAGATTTCTAAGAAAAGAGACCCACTGTGTCACTGGAATGGAATAGAGATTATTCAGTGAAGCATTTGCTGATCGATGATTCTAATATCACTTTGAACCTCTGAGAAAGAATTAAATAAACCGGTTTCATTATTTCACGACTTTATTACGTACATGAGAAAGATATCTCCCTACGTCTTATACCAGCTTAATCAGGGATGTGCATCCACAATTCCGTCAAACAGAGTCAATGTGATTTATTAAAATCATAAACATCAATAATAAGATTCAATCAACCAATAATAGTCAATTCACATATACTTAAATTGATAAGCTTCTCATACGGATTGTGATTCTTGGTTTCGGTTTTACCCTTAATAAGCTACATTCATTGAAGAGTTGAAAATTGTAAATGTGTGCTTTCAAGACATTTCAATAATTAAATTACTACAGTCATTGTCTATCCACTTGGGCATAAAAATTTATTATAGACACGTTTTATGGGATTTTACTTACATTGGATCATCGTGTAACTGTAAATAAAGATCAAGGTAAAAAAAGATGATGATGATGATTTGGATGATGATGATGATGATTTGGATGATGATGATTATGATGATTTGGATGATGATGATGATGATAATTGATATATCTCGTAGGTTGAACTCTTTATTCGGATCCTAGCTATTCGGATAACCCCAGGCTAGCACTACCCAGCGACTTGAAAGACCAGAGAGAAGACACGAGTATCAGAGAAGCACTTTACAACAAGGTTCATTTATGTACAGAAAAACAGGGGTTTTATAGTAGCTGAAAGACCTTGAGATCCCATAGTAACAGTATGTTAACAGCCAATCAGGACCTTGTTATTTTAGTAGCATTTTAGTAGCATAGCTTCTAACTAATCGCTGATTGGTTGGGCTCTTTATGAGCCTCTCTAGAGTTTATTGTAAGCCGACCTAACAATAATGAATACAGTCGTTAAGAAATCTTAGAAATTAGATTGAAAAGTAGTATTGGTTTCAGAACATTTAATCGATTCATTTTATTATTATGGGGAGATCTCAACATAATGCACACAGTTTCAAGCCACCTATGCTAGTGGCCACATTGCAACTTGATCGATAGCATGACATTGATCACTATCCAATGATCAATCAATTGTGATACCTACCTCTATTTGACTTTCATTCAATAGATATTTCAAACCATGATCAATTGGCCTAATAATAGTTTTTTGTATGAAACGCTCCAAAAGCCAATTTCAGAGATGTTCTTGTACATTTAAACGATTGGATTAGATCATAATATTGAGATTATCAATCTCAGATAAAGAGATCAGTTTTTTCTGGATCTCCACGTCAGTCAGTCAGCTTCAACTGTTCAAACTAAAATTGGAATACGAATTCGGGCAAAACGTTGTTCTTTTATGTTCCGATCACTTATTCGTTGTCAAATGTGTTCTGAATTCTTTGATATGAATACACAAATCTACGAACCACGAGAAGCTTCAACGTATCAACTGTGATCCTTTATTTTGTAATGTTTTTTACAGTTGAACTGATCTGAAGTTATCTCGGTCGTTCAGTCGTCTAGAATGATAGTGTTATTGACAAGTGATCAATTTAGCGATTACATGTATCCATATATACTTTAACCCATTTTATTAATAAGTTATATTTCATCTTCATTATTATCATGGAGTTCTAGTGGGAAGCAGTGACCAGTGGAGTTCAACCATGTCCGTTATGAGATAACAACTCACTGAAGACGATTGGTGGACGGTTGCTTAAACTACGTTGATTGGTTGGTTAGACATTAACACCGTCGGATGCCTGTCGGCTCAGTGGTTCTAGAGGTTAAGGGCTCTGGCTCGAGACTGGCTGGTCCTGGGTTCGAATCTCTCGAGTGCGGGATCGGGGATGAGCAATACTGAGTAGTACCATGATGGGACGAAAAGGCCGTCCAGTGCTCTTTGGATTTCCATGGTGGTCTCACGCTTTCAACTATGAAAATACTTAATCTCCACAAAAACCCCTTCTGATAAATATGCATTAATTATAATCGAATAATGAATGTTTTTCTTCCAGACATATTATTCATTTCAGATCAAAACTGCATAAAAAGTAGTATTTGAAAGGATGTACATATCCTTTGATACTTACTTACTTACCTACCTACGCCTGTTACCCCTCATGGAGGAGCAGAGGCCACACACAATCACTCTCCATTCAACCCTGTCCTGAGCAATCTTTCCCAGTTCGTTCCAGTTGTTATTCAACCTTTTCATATCTCCTATTTCCCGACGTAATGTGTTTTTTGGCCTTCCTCTTTTGCACTCCCCTTCGGGATTCAAAGTAAGCGCTTGCTTCGTGATGCAGTTTGATGATTTCCCTAATGTATGTCTGATCCTTGTTCCAACGTCTTTTTCTAATTTCCTCTTCAGCTTGAAGCTGGTTCATCCTCTCGTACAGTAGGCTGTTGCTGATATTATCCGGCCACTGGTTGTTGATAATGATCACAATTATAATTGACTGGTCAGTAGCTTTACACGGATCCTAAAGAATTCTGGTTGTGTATTGACCATATTCTTACTTAAAGTTCATTTGTGCTAAAGATTCTCTTTAACCACTTGAAACCTAGAAGTAAAACTATGAACTATTTTAAAACCTTATATTTGGTTTATTTTGATACCACGATTTTAAAAAAAGTCATTTATCGAATGCGTTTGGAAAAAGTAAGTCCCATAGTTACAAAATCGTTATGCGAAACGTCCACCATATCTAACTTACTCATAGAATGTTTTCATTGAAACATTTCAACTTTTTCTTCGTCTGATGTACATGAAAACACTGGAAAGTGAACGTCAACTTACTATACAATATAACGTCTCTCACACAAACATGGACAATAGTGTTCAGACCAGGAGTAATATTTTTAATGTAGGAACAATTAAAATGTACGACATCAATCGTAGAAGTGTTGTGTTGTGTTGTGCAATCCATCAATTTTCAAGGAGAAGCTAATAGCTGCATGTTGGATGACATGAAATAAGAAAAAAGGTGTCTTGAAAAGTCATGTTCAACAGCGGCACTGAATTTAGGGAAATACGTAGTCATATCAGTTCGAAAGCATGCCAGTTACTGAAAACGGATCTGGTTTATTGGTTAGACGTTCGAGATGCAACACATTCATTCATCTTGACTGTCCTACAAGGACCATTGAAGGTGACCTGCTGTGTATGGAGTGTTACCGTCATGATAGGTAGTAATGGGTTTTGCTTAATAATAATTTTCACCATCGATGTCAACAAGTATTCAATGAGTTCGCAATAACTATGCAATGACACTTTTTTAATAAGTGTACATCACATACAACATAGAAATGATCAAGTTTAACTGCCTATAATTGAGTATGAGTTGATGCATTATTGATGTTTAGACAATTTTTCGTTTTGTTCGTGACCAGTAAGTTACCAAGATAGATAGATTGACCTATGCAAGGCTAAGCAGTTGACCTTTATAAGCCAGCTAATATGAGTTACCCTGACTGAGACCATTGGAAATTTTGATGGAGTTTTAATCTTTGGACTGGATGGTTTGATCGCGGAGCCTTCATCGTCCTTCTGAACGACACCTCGGAGTTTTCAGGACAGGCTGTAAACCACATGTGGTGAAATTAAAACACTTCATTTCCACCAGAACTTTGTGCTGATGATGTCGTTCAGAAGGACGATGAAAGCTCAACGACCAAACTATCAAGCTCAAAGAACAGAATTGCATCGAAATCATCCACTTGAGATACATATGTACCATCTCACAATCGAAAATATATCGATTCTTTATTTAACATGACTTTTATATTATCTATCTGTGATTAGCACCTCATTCGACCAGTGAATAAAAACTAGTGACATTAACGTAATATCTGTGTAAAATTGTACACACACACATTAAATGAATCATTGTATGATTACATTGAATCACAAGATTACATGAATGAATTAAATGATTCATTGTGTATTGCAGTGAAATACGGGATCGTGGACGTGCACTGCTGAAGAATCCCATTATAGGACGAAACGGCAGTCCAGTGCTTCCAGGTTTCCCATGGTGATCTAGCTTCAATTGACTCATGATTTCAGCTATGAAATGGTAATTGTTTATGAAGCTTGTGATGTAATCGATAACACTCTACAAATGACTATTATATTAAACTATGAATCACTGGTGGTAAAACTCTGTGTAATTACGTCTGAACAGTTTAAGAAATGGCCTTTGTCATTCACTCAAATGTTGACATTCCTTTTATTATCTTATTCAAATTATGAGCCGATCAATGTAGGCCACCACTGAAAACTTGGAAGCATTTGACGGCTGTGCCATCCTAGTATGAAACTACTTAGTGATGTTCGTCCACGACCCTGCACATAAGACTCAAACTCAGAACCTTCGGTCTAATGTGAAATGTTTATTTGTCCCTACCTTGAATGCTGTTGACAGCGTACATGTTTTCCTCAACTCCTTTAAAAAAAGATAATTAACAGTTGTTGATAAGGTTAATTTGTTTTCTGGAAAACCACTTACGATGATCATGGTAAACTTGTGTTTATTAAGACTTAACTTTGCAATTTTATCAGACTTCTTCACATCTATAGTGTATTCATCACTGAGATCTTATACAGCACAATTTGGATATTATACATATTTCATCTAGGTGATAATGAGGAATCGGGAGGTTTTACGTGTCTTCGATATCATCTTCTTTATACATCTGGATATTTAGCTGACTTTTCAGTCATATCACAATATAATCTTCACCGGATAATCTAAAAATAACCATACATAACTGAGAAAGCTTAATAGAAAGCATGAGTCAATTGAAGCTAGACCACCAGGGAAAACCTGGAACCACTGGACGGCCGATTTGTCCGATTGTGGAACTAGTTAGCAGTGTGCGTCCGCGATCTCGCCTCGCGAGATTCCAACCTACGAACCAACTAGTCTCGCGCCAGAGCACTTAACCGAGGAGTCCCACAATAGGACGAAACAGCCGTCCAGCGCTTTCAGGTTTTCCATGGTTGTCTAGCTACAATTGACTCATGCTTTAAACTATGAAAATACTAAATCTCTACAAAACCCCTTTTGATAAAGCTTAGTCTGATGCATGCATGATTGATGGTAATAGAAATCACTACTTTTTATAAAAGTACTTGTTCGACAGTATCACTTCTCCCACGCTTCATTACATAAACCTTGTGGTGATAATCAGTATTTCATTCAATGTCTCATCATATGTACTATTATATCGGTATTCAACGAAACGACTGTGTCAGATTCATTCGCTAAATTCTCAAATATATCAATATACTGATATACACTCTTGACATAGGCAGATGTTCTAGGTCTTTGTATATTCGGGCTCGTGAGCACCTCGAAGTGTGGTTAAGCAAAGGTGCAGTCAAAACGGTTAACAGCTCTTTTTTTGGCCCATTTAGTTCAGACGCGACATAGAGCCAACATCGAGCAAACTTTCACAATAATATATCGTGTTAACAGAAGTCTACCTAATTCTGTCAGACAGCGAATCCTACAGACGGCTGAGGCAATTACTATTCGGATCAAAAAGCCAGAGCTTTGCATCCAAAAGAAATATGTTCAGCCGCTCCCTTTACCCTGATCAACTTCAAAGTCAACTTGTTAATAATCAGTTTTATAATATGGTGACAATAATTTAATTCATGTTCATTTTAAGCTTATTTCATATACACACCTTACCAGTCAATATTATTAAATTCATTTAGTATTGTTTGTTTTGAATCTTCCCATTGATGTTTTTAGGACTGCAACCGGTTAGTTTCTAATTGGCCATATGTGCATACCATGTGTATTGCCTCGATATAGCATGCATTCACAAGCATGATAAGCAAAGATGGATAGTGACTAGCAGTGGAATCCAGTTTGACGCGCGTTTCGTCCTATTTGGGACTCGTCAGCTGGATCTCAAAGTTGATGTTCACTCTGGGACTATTATTATTATCATTATTATTATTATTATTATTATTATTATTACAGTTGCTAACCTTTTAGAGAAAATGATTCAGCATCCACGCTTATTTACTATATCTGGCCTAATTCATATTATTCTACATATCACGTAATTTCTGATTTGTAATCCCAATGTTCTATCTCACCCTATGTCACCCTATTACAAACACTCTGTGATTCACATGTTACAGTTTCTTAAATGATGTACTCTGCCTTAAACTTGGCTAATTTTTTATGGATTATTGAAAAGAATATTCTTAGTTCATATAATTGTGATTTCGAATTTTGTTGACATTCCACATCAAGTATCTATAATTCACTCTATTCACAGAATGAATCGTTGATCATGTTTGGATAGACTATCAGCGTTAACTTGTTTCAAGCCTTTTTCATCGCTGATAACTAACATTCTCATCATTGAATATTCAACTCACCAACATAAGAATTAAACACCATTAATCGTCTTAATTCCCTAGTTCACAAAATGAAACCTACTTCTTGAAATAACTTGTTTTCAAGATCAAGGTATTGAGTTCAACATTAATTGAATGAGTGATCTTGTATATTGGAAAGGATCAATCGAAAGGGTTTTACAAATGATTGTTCTATTTCACACATTCATTGTAACCTTAGACAAGTGTTGAATGTTCTCAGCAATTATATTGTTTATGATTATGACTACAGTTGAAATAAAATCAGTACTCACCTTTCGCCATTTTCTCTCGAATAATGCTCATGTTATAAAGCACATTACGTTTCCGTCGTTGTAATGATTATGATGCTTGCAGACAGTAATCATTATCTTATATGTATAAATGCCCGATCGTTGCTGCTACCTTGAAGTGGTGGTCGGGCTCGCCTATCGTGATGAAGCAATCGAGCTATGCTGGCTGGAACAATCGTTCCTCGAGGTCCTACCATGCCAAACAGGTCGGTTGAAGAGAGGTGAGACTAAAAGCAGCAAACCAAAGGTCCGAAGGCGAAGTCGTACTGCTGACTGTACAGAGGTGTGCAGCAGTAAGGTGTTTCCTTCAAACAGCCAGTATTACAGCGATGCTGCCTTCCCACAAGAAGGGGTGGGGTTAGAAAAGGTCGACCCTAAAAATACACACATCACCTTATCCCACAGATATCCGTCTCCGGCGGCAAGGTCCTTTGAAGAACGGAGCTAACACGTCAAAAATCCCCCGCAAAAAGGCCGTGTGTGACCGACCTCAAGCAGTTGTCCCTTGGGCACTGCGGTCACGCTCTCAGGTCATTAAGACCACTTCTAACCCAATTTCCTTTTCAGGTACCTCTAGAAGAGCCCTTCCACGGTGTGGGCGACCGGGAAGTGATAACTGCCCTCATACCTCTAACAACACTCAAGATCACTGTATTCATAATCAATCTTCTTCACTTCCTACTATTCCTTCTACCTTGACTTTCAACACTAAACTTCCTGTTCCGGTTTCCTCCTCAAGTGTCACCATGGCCAACGATTCTAGTGCGCGAAACGCTGTCCCAGGTCTACTAAAACCTCGCTCCAAACTACACATTGGAGCCTTCAACGTACGTACCCTAAGTCAAATCGGTCAACAGGCCTCCTTAGCTAAAACCCTAGAATCTCGTACCATTGATGTATGCTGTGTCTCCGAAACACGCATACAGGATCCCAGAGTGGTCATTCACTTGACCTCACCTCGCCAAAATGGACAGCCAACGAAATACACCCTCCGTGTATCTGGCAACCCGTTGGCAAGTTCTCGTGGACTTGCAGGTGTAGGCATAGCACTAAGTACAAGGGCATAACAGGCACTATTAGAATGGATCCCCGTTAACAGTCCCCTGTGTGCTGTCCGGCTAAATGGCTCCGTAAGAACTCGGAAGGATAGGGACACACGTCGTTGCCTTTTCGTCGTTTCTGCCTACGCTCCCACTGACTGCAGCCATGATGAAGTAAAAGATGACTCTTACAGAAAACTCTCTGAGCTTCTTCAGAAAGCTAGGCGCTCAGACATAGTGGTCGTAGCGGGTGACTTTAATGGCCAGGTAGGCAGCTTACATCAAACAGAAAGACATTTAGGTGGGTGTTTTAGTATTCCGGCTCAACGAACCGATAATGGTGATCGTCTGTTGCAACTATGCTCAGACAATCGTTTATTTTTAGCAAGCACTAATTTTAAGCATAAGGAAAGACGTCGTCTAACATGGCGACCACCTGCACCAAACCAACAATGGACTCAAATAGACCATATTGTCATCAGTCATCGTTGGAGAGGCTCAATGGAAGATTGTCGTTCGTATTGGAATACTTGTTTAGACTCTGATCACGCTTTAATACGAGCGCGCATTTGTCTGCGCCTCAATGGACGCAGGAAAAGCACACTAAGAAGACCCATTAGGATTGAACTGGAGGACGAGAAAGCCAAATGCGAATTCCAGAAACAACTGAGTTCACATGTAGGCAGTTCTGTAAACGAGACTGACCCAGATGCTGCTTGGAAAGACACACGAACAGCTGTGGAAACAACAGTTACATCTATTAGTTATTTAAACCATAGGGCTCCAGAAAACCAGTGGATTTCCTCTAAGTCTATTTCACTGATGGATTCGCGTAAACTCATCCCATCAGGCTCTGAACACGACGAAGAGCGTAAAGAAATTAGATCTAGGTTAACTAAAAGTCTAAGGAACGATCGTGAGCAGTGGTGGGCAACGAAAGCAGAAGAGATTAAAAAGGCAGCGGCTGTAGGCAACACCAGGCAACTATTCAAACTAATAAAAGAAACCGGAATTAACAAGTCAAGTGTAAGTGAGACGATCTCGGGAAAAGATGGAACCTTTATATGCTCTTAACCCAAACTTTTAAAACGATGGGCGGAACACTTTAAGGAGCAGTTTAGCTGGCCTTCAGCCACTGCACAACTACCCACTATCCCTAGAAAACCTGAATGGAACATTGAAGTAAGACCCCCGACCTTACTTGAAGTTCAAAAGGCTATAGGTAATCTGAAACGAGGAAGAGCAGCTGGTCCAGATGGATTGGCTCCAGAGGTCTTTAAATATGGTGGTCCAATTTTAGCGATTAGGTTGACTAATATTCTGGCTAAAATCTGGGAGACGGACGTAATCCCATCCGACTGGTCACAATCACTGATTGTCCCAATATATAAAAAGAAGTCAAAATCATCCTGCGATAACCATAGAGGGATGAGTCTGACTAACATAACATCTAAAATACTAGCTTCAATAATTATCGGGCGCCTAACTAAGACCCGTGAACTCCAAACTCTAGAAAATCAGGCTGACTTCAGACCTGGTCGTGGCTGCATCGACCACATATTCACCATTCGTCAAGTTTTAGAGCACAGACACGCTTATCGGCGTCCGACAATGATAGTTTTTCTTTACTTGAAAGCAGCATTTGACTCTGCAGACCGAGAGGTTCTGTGGCAGTGTCTGTCATTGAAAGGTGTACCTCAGAAGTACACAAACCTTGTGAAGGCTCTTTATTCGAACACTACCAGTCGAGTGGGAGCTTATGGCGAACTGTCATATGATTTTACAACCTCGAGTGGTGTCCGTCAAGGCTGTCCACTATCCCCATTTTTGTTTAACTTCATTATAGACCTGTTGCTGGAAATAACACTCTCGTCGACTGAATTTTCAGGAATTGATCTTCTACCAGGAGGTTCACCTATCGACTTAGAATACGCAGATGACATAGTCCTGTTTGGTGAAGACGCTGGCAAAATGCAAAGTCTTCTGTTGGAACTCAGTAATAATGCCAGGATGTTTGGGATGCGTTTCTCCCCATCCTATTGTAAATTGTTACTCCAGGAGTGGCCTGCGTCAACACCCGGACTAAGGATAGGGAGTGAACTAGTCGAACGCGTGGACAACTACACTTATCTTGGAAGTCTGATCAGCCATAATGGGTTGGTGTTTGACGAAATCTCAGCACGGATTCAGAAAGCTCGTTTGGCTTTTGCCAACTTACGTCACCTATGGCGAAGACGAGATATCCGTTTATCAATTAAAGGACGAGTATACTGCGCATCAGTTCGCTCTGTTCTACTTTACGGCTGTGAAACATGGCCATTAAGAGTAGAAGATACTCGTAGGTTACTAGTATTTGACCACAGATGCCTTAGAAATATTGCTCGCATCTACTGGGATCACTGGGTAAGTAATAATGAGGTTAGACACAGGGTATTAGGGAACGATGGTAAATCAGTTGATGGGGTGATGAATCTTCATCGACTGAGATGGTTGGGCCATGTGTTACGTATGCCTGAACACCGATTACGACGACGCTCTATGATGACTAGTATTGGGGACGGTTGGAAGAGTGTTAGGGGCGGCCAAACCAAAATATGACATCAGTGTTTGAAGTCACTAACTTCTAGCCTGAGCCATGTTGGCAGATGCAGACTACCTGGTTGGGGTCCGCGTGACTATCGTAACCAATGGTTGGAGACTCTAGGTGACATGGCTCTGAATCGATCACAATGGCGTGGGTGTATACACTCTTTATCTTCCCTTAAACCTTGAGACTAAAATTGCTTCATATCTCTCTTCCTTCCTCTACTATATCCTTATATACAACCTATCTTTTATATACTACCACCACTAAATTAACTACTTCTATGAATCCGGTGTTCATCTTGTTGTGCTAACGAGGTATGGCAACTTGGACCGATGCATAAATGTGCCTGGTCCTACGTTGTAGCTGACTGACTGATGTTTAAATGCATACATTGATACTATTACTACTTATATTTGTATGAGTAGTAATAAAAGTTTGAAAGAAAATAAGTGACTGATTGAATGATTGATTGATAGGATAATTTATTGAATGTGTGGACAATTATTTAAATTTCAGAGTAGTATCTCAGTGTGGATAGATAAGAATCATAACTGGCATTGTTGGTAATTAAATGATGATATTGTCCTGAATGACAGTCTAACACTTCAAATTTAACGATCTAGTTTAGAGAGAACAACATTATTAAAAATAATTCACTCTAGTAAGTTGACGTTCAGGAGGAACCATAAGAAAATTTCGTAGTCATCCAGTTGAGAACTGGTATAATGATACATACAAAAGAAAAGTTGAAAAGCGGTAATAAATTCAATTTACATGAGATGTTATTTTGACTTCGAAACATTGCTAGAATTTCTCAATAGTATACTGGATACTGAACAATGATTGCGATAACCGTTACATCTACCTCCACGATATGACTTACATGACATGGATATTTTATTAACCATGACTCCTGATCAATCATAAGTGTACGATAAATACTAGGATAAGGCTATGAACTGGATACGATGAACAAGATAAGCTTTACTTTTTAGAGGAGTTAGATTGAACAAGTTCGTAAGTAGAAGCGGACATTCTGTCAAGTGTTAAGTGCTATGTAACAATATACGGTGACTATCAAGCAAAGGTATAATTCAAAAAGACATTGAACGAGGACAAATAGACATTCAGATTGGCTAAATGTAGAAATATTATTATTCTGGTAATTTCATTTGTATCACAGATTTACATTCTTCAATCACTTTTGATTATTCTCTGTAAGAACTCGTGGTATTTAGATTAGGAAATCGACTTTTTATTGTATTTCATAGTTCTGTATTGTGCCCCAAATGCCCTGATATCCCCGAAAGTGAGGAGAGTCCGCTCTCCCTCTCCAAATGCTCTCACATGGCTACGCGCATATAGCCTCTGCCAATGAAGTCCTACTCAATGCCTTCCCGTGGCACCGGTATTGTTTACGAGATTGGGAGGACGAAAAGCGAATGCCCGGTACTTTACCCGGGTTGGTGGACACGGTGGGTCCACCTAGGGGAGTTGGAAAACCTTCATTCCAAACCAGTGGTGCACATTGCCTTCAGTATCCTGAAGGAACAAATGGCGTATGAACCAATCGTCGTTGATCACCGGCTACAATGGACTGCATCTCCTCACGATGCTCCACTGCCTTGTGGATCAGACCTTTTGGTCAAAGGCTCCGGGTGTGACCCTCAAGAAAACCATCTGCTTCAGTCTGGGCACCCGTGCAGTATCACAGACCTCACACAAGTCAAATGAGATTTGTGCGGCGCATATGTATTCGGTGCCCCTTTGTACCATTATTTATGTCTTTAAATAAAATAAAATAATAAAAAGTTCTGTATTGTTGATTGCTGATCATGTTTACGCGATACAACTTAGTCTGTTGTTACGGCTTTCGACCGCTTATTGATGTTCGTGTAGGAGATGATAAAAGGCGCGTCCGTTTTGTTCAATGTAGTGTTTTACACAATTGGAACAGTTTATATTGTAGATAATGTTTTCTTTTACTTCTTTAGTCATTTCGTCTTTTGGTTAACACAGGAATGATTCAAATGACTTTGTTGGTTTTTGTACCACGCTTATTGCAAACGGCTTCAGTAAATTCGTAATTTTTGATATGTCTTTTAAACATGGTAAAATGATCCGTTTGTTGGTTTTTGTACCTGACTTTGTTTCTGCTGACGCGTTTGTTTGATATTTGTTGGTAAAATTGCGTAGGTAGTCATTCTTTTGAACGATAGTCGATAGATATTTTATCTTTATTTCAGCGCTGCAAGGGTGCTGTAGCGTTTTCTCGCCCTGTTGAATAAAGTTCGTAAGTAGTTACTTTTGCGCGTTCTTGGGTTGTTGCTACTGTAACCGAGAATTCGGTCTGCGTGGATCAGCTTCCGAAGTATATTAGTTTCTTGTATCCGTTCTGGTGACTTGTACATCTGTGAATGATAGTTCGCTGTTTAACTCCTTTTCATTGCAAATTTTGTCATCGAAGACAATGTTAATCACTTATGATAATCGAAACGAGTATGGACAAAAAAACGCGCATAATTTCATCACCTTCAGGTAATCTGAAGACTTCAATTTCAAGAGTTTCTTTTTAAAATGCTACGAGTTCATGAATGTAGAATTTCTCCCATAGCAGCTTTCAAATTCTGTTTTTTCAATGTAAAGAACTGTTCTTAGCTTGATATGTACGATCACATACAATGGACGATATACCAGCAGATTGTAATGGACGATATAAACATTGAACGATGCATCTTATAGTAATGGGATAATTGCCTCGACAGTAAACCCTCAGTTCATCGTTCCTCGTATAAAACAAACAGATTTTTTAAACTATGAAACGTCATAGAACCAAAAATTCAGGCAATGGGAGATACAATCAAGATAAAGAAGTAAACAATGACAGGTTTAAGGTCAACAATAACCAATCAACATCGAGATCTACAGGACAAGCTGTGAGCCATATGTAAAGGAATTGGAACACTTCACTTCTACATGGATTTTCCACTGATGATGTCATTCAGAAGAACCATGAAATGTCCACGACCGACCCATATAGGCCAGAGTTTTTCAAAGTATCAAAGCTTTTATCGCTCGGGTTTGAACAAACTTGTTTAAACTGAGTGGTATTTATTTTTTATTTTATCAAGCGTTAATTTCAAAGGAATAATTGGTTTACATAACTTTACCATTGACGTTTCGCAAAGTAACAAAAACTTCAAGATCTTGTCCGTACATATAACTTATTTCAAAAAAGTCCACAAAGTTATAAAAGAGGATGAACATCATTCAAGCTTCAATCGCAGGAAGTAGTGCAGGTAATAGTAATGGTATTGAATGTTGATATATACCTGGCATTTCTTCTTTTTTCAAAAGTTTTAACAAAGCATCAGCATATTCACCATAGTAAATTCCTTTCACATCATCGGACAGATATATTCCATATTTAGCTTTATACTTCTTATTTATTGTATGCAAATCTATCTGAAATATAATAAAGTAAGAATCATAAATAAGACATATACTTGTCATTAAAAAGTAGTTACAACAAAATACAAGACAAAATGCACTACTGAAGAGTTCATAATAATACGAAATGGCAGTCCAGTGCTTACAGGTTTTCATGGTGGTGTAGCTTCAATTGACCCATGATTTCAACGATGAAAATACTGAAATCTCCACAAAGCTCCTTCTGAAACAAAAACGTAGATAAACGGTAATTTATAACCATTCTCAATAAAATAACCAATATTAGGTACAAAACGTAATCCAATCTAATGACCGGCTTAATAAACACAACCTTTAATTCAAATGATATATATCCGAATAAAGTGAAGGATTCGCTCGGAGGTTTGAACATACAAATCGGTACTTACAAGCCAATAATGATGTATCTACCCTATCAATGTTAAAATTAACCGTGAACATGAAAAGTTAGTTCACTCTCTACACAAATAGTATGAGCTAATAGAAATTATATGAAAACTGTAAATCCATTGAAATTATCGATGAATATCTGTTAGATGGCTTATTCGTTCCATAGAAATAAAAAATATAGGACATTGAATGAAATACTTTGAAGAAAATAAGAATCATGACAGCATATTTGACTAAGTCAGCTGGTACAACCTGTTTGTTGTATAGTGCACTTAATAGGTAAGACAATGTAGAACTTTTATTTATTTTGCCCAGGACAGAGTGGGTTGGAGAATGCTGGTCGGCGGCCTATGCTCTATTGGTGGTAGCAGGCGTAGGTAAGTAAGTGTGTAAGTAAGTTTCATTTATCTTATAATAACACATGAATATTGGTACAAGGGGGCACCAGATATATAAGCGCCACACAAATCTCATTTGATTGATGTGAGATCTGAGATACTGCCCAGGTGCCCAAACTGAATGAGGTTGTTTTCTTAGGAAGCCACACATAAAGCCTTCGACGTAAAGATGGGATCCACAAAACATAGCATAGTAAAGAGATGCAGTCTCATGGTAGACGGTGATGAACGATTGATTCATACGCCATTCGTTCACTCAGGATAGTGGAGCTCATGTGCAACATTGGTTTGGAATCAGGGTTTCCCAACTACCCTATGTAGACTTTCCGTATCCACCAACCCGGTTGAAACGCCATACATTCACTTTTCGTCCTCTCAATTTTGTAAACAACACCCGTGGTGTGAGAAGGCAATGAGAAGGACTTCCCTGGCAGAGACTATAAACGCGTGGCCATGTGATAGTATTATGAGAGGGAGAGCGAACTCTCCTCACTTTCGGCCGTACCAGGGCATTCGCGGGCCTCATAAAAATATGGTACTGTACACTCGCAAGTTTTATGAACTCATTTTGAAAGCAGCAAGATTTTCAAAGGTTTATATTCTCATATTAATCAAGGTTAATGTACATCTATTCTGGAATTTATTTAAAAGGTAATGGCAATGTTTAAACTTTAATCTTCGTAAACATACTATACTTTCTATGTGTATCATAGAGTTTCATCAAAAAACGGATATCTGATGTATGATAAACACGGATTACAATTTATACGAATATTTGTCAAGTTTAGAACGAATAGCTTGACAAAAATTTGCCGCCAAGTATAGCGAAGTCATTATATGTGAAAAATTATATTTGAAATAGTCTCAGCGATTGAAATTTAAATAATTACAATGTTTTGTCCACCTAACTCGTCGGGACTTCTTAAGGGTAATAATCAAAATCATCAAAGAAGTATATGGTTGAAAGTATGAGTCACTTTTCGTCCTCTCAATTGCGTAGACAACAGTAATGTCACGAGAAGGCAGTGAGTAGGACTTTGCTCACAGTGGCTATATACGCGAGGTCATTTGAGAGCATTCGAAGAGTGAGAGCGCACTCTCCACACTCTCAGCCATACCAGAGCATTTGGGGGCTTTCATACCTTTGCTTGAGTGCATGGATTCAAATATATAATCGTTTCGTTCCACCAGACGATATACAAGAACAAAGATAGGAATGAAGTGGATGAATAGTAGCTGATTAGATAACACTTGACAGGAGTTTGCATGATTTTAAATGTTTATCCACAACTATAATAATAACCCCCAAAGATTAGTTAAACACCCTGAAAGCTGCCTTCAGAAGTCTGCGCAGTAGATAAAAATATTTTCTCAAAAGGAAAGAATAATGAAGAACATTAAGAAATAATAAGTAATATACGAAAATCTACAAATCGTAAAATTAAGTATCCCCTAATGTCAAAATCATGTAGCTCGTTTATGTAGTAGGTCACACAGGAAGTTTTATTCGATAAAAGTAAAACATGAGAAGACCAAGAGAGATAAAAGGGAATCATTGCACCAAGATAAAAGACCTTCGACATTTTTTGTATACGATCTGGAATAGTACAAACCACAAAAACACTGATCCGAAATTCAATAGCTGACATGAATTCGCCCACTTAGTATTCCCCTCTCTTTCTACCTTCCGGAATGTCAAATTTATTACAGCACAAATGATTATTTGTCAACCCCAGAAAAATTTGTTTACTATATAATTACGCCGGGAAATAGAAACAGAAGAAGGATGAATAACAACTGGAAAGGAAGGCGCAGGACAGAGTTGGATGGAGAATGCTGTTGAGCGACCGATGCTCCTCGATGAGGGGTAACAGACGTAAGTAAGCAAGTAATATAATTCACATGGTTTGAAAGACATGTGAATCAATATAGATACAAATTATCAAGATCTCTCAGCTTTATTCTTCCGTTCAAGTAAATGGAATGAATGTTAACACTGAAAATGTTTTACGTAATCTGTATAAACTTACTTCAGAACGGAAATCTAGGAAACGTTGAACACCCAGAACATCAATGAGTTCTTTATGAAGTTCATCATGAATTAACGTAGCAAAGTACATTGGCTTGTTAATGGAATAATTATCTGAAATTATATATAAATATAGATAGAAGTTATGCTGAACTACACAAAAGTACTCAATAAAACGTCAAGCCAACAATGAGTATAATTTGATAAGTGTGATACAAGATCAATCACCCTGTTTGAAATAAAAGTTCAGAAGGGGTTTTGTGGAGAATTCAGTTTTTTCATGGTTGAAAACATGAGTCAATTGGAGCTAGACCACCAAGGAGTGAGAAGCAGTGACCAGTGGATTTCAAACCAAATCTGTTGTGAGATAGGAACGCACTGAAGACATTTGATGAACGGTTGCTCACTTCATGTATTGGTTGAAGTTAAACACAAACACCATCGGATGCCGGCTCAGTGGTGTCAGAAGTTAAGCGCTAGCGTTACACTGATAGGCCCTGGGTTCGATTCTCACGAGGCGAGGTCGTGGATGCGCACTGCCGAGGAGTCCCGTAATAGCACGTGACGACCGTCCAGTGCTTTCAGGTTTTCCTTGGTGGTCTAACTTCCATTGACTCATTATTTGAACTATGAAATTAGTAAAGACGATGGTAAGATGTGTAGATGAAATAACTAGTTTAGGTTATAAAAATGAACACTAATCAAATTAAGTCACTATATTATAAAATTGATTATTAACAACTTGACCCTGAAGTTGGCCATTGTAAAAGGAGCGGCTGGACATATTTCTTTTGGATGTTAAGTTCCGGTTTTTAGATCCTGATAGCAATTGCCACAGACGGCTGAGACAAGCCTATGGGAAAGTAGATTTTATAAATGTTGTTGTAAATAATAAAATTTCTTTTCAACCATGAAATTGTTTTGGTTTAAGCTCATGGATGGTAAGAGCTTCGGTTATTTTGTCTAGGAGTTGGATGCGAAGGGATCTCTTTTCAACGAAATTATTATCAAGCTGTACAATCGTTGAAAAGCGATCCATTCGTATCCAACTCCACAAAATTGCTTACCATGATTTTAAGTAGATGAATAAAAATCAGGTAACTCTCGTGTTTTACTCATGCCAAGTAAATTATGCATTTCATGTGGACATTATACAAGACGCGTCAAGAAACATATCCCTAGCCCGATTGAAAATAGGAAGTGGTGATTGATTAGTACCTGACTATCGTGACTATCATAACCAATGGTTGGAGACTCTAGGTGATATGGCTCAGAATCGATCACAATGTCGTAGGTGCATTCAATCTTTATTTTCCCTTAAACCTCGGGATTAAAATTGTTTCATAACTTTCTTCCGTCCTATACTATATCCTTATATACAACCCATCTTTTATATACTACCACCACTAAATTAATTACTTCTATGAATCGGGTGTTCATCTTGTTGTGCTAACGAGGTATGGCAACTTGGACCGATGCATAAATGTGCCTGGTCCTACGTTGCAGCTGACTGACTGACTGAGTACCAGACTGACTAATGAAATGAAGATTTTATTGTACTGGGTCATTTACATAATAAACAGAAACATACCAAAAACATTGTACTTGTAATGAAGTTTTGTTCTCTGAGCTGAATGGTCTGATCGTGTAGCTTTCATCAAAATCAACCACCTGAGCTACAAATCTTCTCCAACATTGTGTTTTTATTTTCATTGAAAATGTTACTTGAAAAGAAACCAACTCGTTCTCTTTTTGTATCCTAATCACAAATTTAAATTTTGTAATTCGCTTTGCTCTTTAATATTTTTCCATTGTTGTCCTCAAATTACCTGGTACTGCCGAGAGAGGGCAGAGTTCCATCTCCCTCTGGAAATGCTCTCACGTGGTCACGCGCATACAGCCTCTGTCAGGGAAGTCCTACTCACTGCCTTCTCGTGGCACCGGTGTTCTTTACGAAATTAAGAGGATGAAAAGCGAATCTCTTGCAATTTAACCGTGTTGGTGGACACCGTAAGTCCACATAGTGGGTCAGCTTTCTATGGGATGTGGTCGCAAACCCCATACTCAATCCTGCTGCTCTTGCTTTGCCGTTCCTCGCCCTTACATCTGCATCAGATCCACCATGTTCATCAATGATGTTGCCCAGATATGTAAAGGTTTCCACATCCTCCAAAGCTTCTCCGTCAAGTGTAATTTGATTGGTGCATGTTGTATTGTATCGGAGAGTCTTGCTTTTCCCTTTGTTTATATTGAGACCTACTGCTGCTGAGGCTGCTGCTACACTGAATGTCTTCTCCTGCATTTGTTGTTGCGTTTGTGATAGAAGAGCCAGATCATCTGCGAAGTCTAAATCGTCAAGCTGCATCCTGCCTGTCCACTGTATCCCGTGCTGTCCTCCAGTTGTTGACGTCTTCATGATCCAGTCGATGACCAGGATAAAGAGAAAGGGTGATAGTAAGCAACCTTGCTTAACATCGGTCTTTACCTCGAGTGAGTCTGTAAGTTGTCTTCCATGGACGATTTGGCAGTTTAATCCATCATAGGAGTTCCGTGTGATGTTGACTATCTTCTCAGGCACGCCGTAGTGTCGAAGAAGCCTCCATAGTGTTGTCAAGATGGTCATACTTTGAAATAACCACTAGGTTAAAAAAATGACATTTATAAAAGTGCATATGTTAACCAATCAATAAATCAACTTTATAGTATCAATTGACAGACATACTCGTTTATAAATCATGTTCAATCTTTGAAACTGAAATGGATCAAGTTTACATAGACGTTGACCAAGTTGCTGTCCTACATCTTTGCTGAAATCAAAAATACAATTCATAAACAACGTTCTTAACAGGATTAGTTACAAGAGGTTGATTAAAAATTAAATATGATTAGAGTATTCCATCTTTTGACAAACAACAGGCTGACATATGAACTTTCTAAAGAATTTTCAATTTTGATTGAGATCGTGGACCGATCGATATTAAACCACAATTAAAAACTTCGAAGCACTGAACCGCCGTCTCGTTCTAATTTGAGACTCTTCAGCACTGCGCATCTACGATCCCGCGAGCGGAATCTAACATCAATCTGTTCATGATCTTAATTACAAACATAATAATACTCACAAACCAATACTGAAATTTCGATATATTAGACATAGTTGCTATTAGTTACAAAAACGATCATTATTATTTGTTTAAACACATAAATATTGGTACAAAGAAGTGCCAGATACATGTGCGCCGCACAAATCTCATTTGATTTATGTGAGGGATGTGATGCTGCCCAGGTGCCCAAACCGAAGCATGTGGTTTTATTAGGGGCCCACACTCGCAGCCTTTGACCTAAAGGTCTGACGCACAAGGCAGTGGAGCATCGAGAGGAGATGCAGCCCCATGGTAGTTTGTGACCAACAACTGGTTCACTTGTCATTTGTCCCCTCAGGATACTGGAGTCAGCCTATCTGCACCATCGGTTTGAAATCAGGGTTTTCCGACTCCCGTAGATGGACTTTCGGTGTCCACCAACCAGGTTAAAGCTCCTGTCGGAGATTCGCTTTTCGTTCTCTCAATTTCGTTTACAGAACCTCAGTGGCGAGAGGCAGTGAGTGGGAGTTCCCTGACAGAGGCTATATACGCGGGGCCATGTAAGAGCATTTGGAGAGGGAGAGCAGACCCTCTCCACTCTCGACCGTACCAGGGCATTCCGGGGCTCACAAAAACCAACATCGTAACAAATAGTTCGAGGTACAAAAATTATTATCGTCTTAAGAATCAATAACTTCACCGAGAAAACATTTGTCACCAGCAGAGAAATTCTGGGATTAATATGTGTGTAATCATCAGTTGTCAGCTAATCATTAGAAATAAATAATAAAGTAAGGTTTTATAAAATTCTGCATTTGTAAAGGATAGCCACCATAAAATCTTCGTTCTGAGACTAAAACAAAGACTTGTAAGCAAAGATGGATAGTTGCTAGCAGTGGAATCCAGGACGCACGTTTCGTCCTATTTGGGACCCGTCATCTAGAGTTGATGTTCACTCTGGGACTCAAACACAGTACCTTTCGCTTCAAACAATACTAAATGGATATAAAACAAAGACTGTTATTTGTAATGGACTGAGTAATGTAACATAGTTTCTCTATTGTCGGTGAAAAGATACATTATAACTGACTTAGTTGGGAACTTGTGACTATTTTTTTATAAAGTACTAACGATCACTTTGAGAGTACATACAAAGGATATGATAATTGTTACGGATTTTCAAGTGACTGTTTACTATTATATGAAATCTCTCAAAAGATCTGTATCTGCAACGAATAACGATGCTTTTGAACAGCATAGATGCCAGCTAATAGCTTAAGTTGAGTTTTCCGTAGAACTTTAATTTATGAACGACGGTTGAGCGACGTTAAAGTGACCTTGAGAGTGTTCACTTAATAACTAGTACCAAGTGAGGGTTATAATCCACTGTGAGGAACTAGAATCACGATGGCTAAGTTAAGGAATTAGATTTAAGGTGTTTATCACTAACTAACATCAGCTATAGTGCCAAAACGCTATTTTAGTGATAAGCAGTGATCACTGGAGTTCAACCAAGTCTGTTGTAGAGATATCAACTCGCTGAAGACCATTGGTGAACAGGTGCTTAAAATCATGTATCGGTTGGAGTTGAACATTACCACCGTTGGATGCCGGATCAGTATTCAAGAGGTAAAGTCCTCGCGCGCGAGACTGGTAGGTCTTGTGTTCGAGTTTCGCGAGTGCGGTATCGTGGACGCGCACTGCTGAGGAGTCCCATAATATGACGAAATGACCGTCCAGTGCTTCTAGGTTTTCGATGGTGGTCTAGCTTCAATTGACTTATGATTTCAACTGTGAAAAAATGCTATTTGGTCAAATGTATGAATGAATTTATCGTCAAAATCAAAGACTTGTTATCTTTTATCTTAATGGTTCGTCCATATCAATATGAAATATCAATGAAATATCAATATGAAATACACATTTGAATAATCTGTACAATGAACAATAACATTTAGAATAGAATCTTTTTTAGCAGGCGAAAGCACATTTTCTTCCGAACTCCAATCTTTATGTATGAAATAACAAGATGACAAGCAGACTCAATGAAGTTTAAGAATATTGGAATCAGGGTTTTCCGACTCTCCACCAACCACATTCGCTTTCCGTTCCGTTAACAACAGTAATGCCACTAGAAGGCAGTGAGTAGGACTTCCCTGACAGAGGCTATATACGCGTGGCCATGTGAGAGCATTTGGAGAGGGAGAGCGGACTCTGCCCACTCTCGGTCGTACCAGGGCATTTAGGGAATAGAATCTTTTATAACGGGCGAAAACGCGTTTCCTTCCGAACTCCAATCTCCATGTATGAAATAACAAGACGGAAAGCAAAGTCGACGATGGTTAGAAATATTTAAACATCTTGAGTGAAATATAAACACTTGTTCATGTAAAAATTCTGACTAATACTAAAAACCGAAAAGTTACTCAATGTTCTCCCAAAATTTGGACGTACTTAGAATCCAACACGATCATTATGTCATAAAATACCTCAATAACTGCTGTGTTATTAACCATCGGTTTAACACCTCGACCTTTTATTGAATATTCCTGTTTAGGTTCATTTTTCCTTATTTCAACTACACAGTGCAGAATAGATATTACAGATTTTCCAAAGTGTTTCTCTATAGACTTCCAGAATGGTTCTATAGAATCTGCAATGTAGAAAGCAATGTTTGGTAGAATTCACTTTATTTATTGATGAATGAATGAAAATGTATTAATTAGGGAGCACTACTTGTTTAATACTTTTAAGGCTGAATATAAGTTGAACATTCAAACAGTACAGAGAATGAACTTGTAGATGGCGTTGAGTCTCGATTGACTGCGATCACCACTACGGTAAGATTACGAGCCTGAAATCGACTTGATTTTTTTGATAGCTTATAAACCAGAAAACTGTAATTAGTCCAGATAAAGTATATCTATTGGTGATCTCGTGGTATCAAAAGAATACACAGATGTGCCAACGAGTACAGACAATAAGGGGAGAGAGTAAGAAAGTCCGAATGGACAAGGCGGGCGACCGATTGAAAAGTGACTTTGTTACAGCTAAACAAAACAAGCACAGTAGAACAATCACTGGTACAATTGGTTATAATAATAATTGTTTCTTTTATACCGATCGCGTTCTCGTCGAGAAGAGTAGGTCACTACAAACATTCACTGCAAACGCAGTAAAATACACTGATAAAATTCGAGGATAAATTTGATGAGAAATGATGTCGAATCATGAGAATTCATTGGTTTGTGTCCGCCTAACGTGTATTCATAAGCTGCCGTATTCATTTAACTCCGTCAGCAATTTTGTGTTGTCATAAGCACTGTTATTTATTTTGGTAGAGTTAGTGATGAATTGTAAGATACGTAATTCATTTTACTTCGCCCTAATTATCTAGATGCATCTGGACTTTAGTGCTGGAGTTCGAACTTGAACAAGTTAACTATTAATCGGAAAACTAACACAAATTTCCCTTGGATACTAAGTTCAGTAGCTTGAAGGGAGTAATGCTTCTTCTGCGAATATAAGTGCTAAAGTTTTTGACTTAATTAGCTGACGTGATCCAGACCGTCGCTCCCTTTTCCACTTTTATACAACAAATAATGGTAAGAAATTGAATCAAAATAAGCATATAAAATGTATTAACATATTTTATAAGCATTTTCCACTAGATCAAATTCATCACCCCAGAAATCAATTAGTATACTTGTCGTTCTCCGTAAATCGGAAGACATTATTGCTCTGCACATTTCATCAGCTAATAAAATAGATGTATCTTTTAGTAGGTCTACAAATAACTGACACATTAATCCCGATTTAATGTTTTCTTTTTCGTTCAATAGAGGCTAAGTAGTAAAGAAAACAAGACCGTTAGTAATATTATAGAATAGGGCTACGAATGACAGTTATGGAACGTACTTTTAGACAGATCACTCAGCAAGCGTTTCACTCCATGTGTCTTGAAAAATAGTAGATATGTCGTAGTTGACTACAAAGTCATATAGTGAATACATTCAAATCACTGAGGATAAGTTACTGTCTTCTATCATACCTATCATTTGATATTCAAACATGTCGAAAGCGATATGAATTTCATTTAGTAATCATAGTCCTAGCATCCGAATTAGTTAGAAATGCATTCATCAATTATGACACCAGTAAGTTGAACTGAAGAAAATGAACGTTTTTAGAAGACAATCTCTACCATTTGAGATCATTCGAACTTCTTACAAAGATGTCTTAATTAGTTTCAATTGCTTAATTTCGTTGTAAGTAATTCAACTTTTTCATATTTGAAATCATGAAGCTAGACCACCATGGAAAACCTAGAAGCACTGAGCGGCTGTTTCATCCTATTATGGGACTCCTCAGCAGTGCGCATCCACGATACCTCACTCGCGAGATTCGAACTCAGGACCTACCAGTGTACAGAAGATATTTAATTAAACAAAAATTACCTTTATTTGAAATGATGTTGTCAATATTTGCTGTAGATTATTTATAGTGGAACGTTACTCTCCAGTGTTTGTGAATTTACAAATACCTATTAAAGTTCATGGTGTTTGAAACGTTTTTCATTATGGTATTGAACGTCATATATTCCTTATTGTAATAAAGTGTCTAATACAGTTTTTTGATCAATAAAATTTAAAAGGAACAGGTATTTTTCAGACTGTGGGACTCCTTAGCAGTGCGCATCAACGACCCTGACTCGCGGGATTCAAATTCGGGACCTACCAGTCTCGCGCGCGAGCACATAACCTCTAGACCACTGAGCCGGCATCCAGCGGTTGCTTACTGACTGTCTATCAAAACATTTTCTAGTCATATTATGAGAGAAATTGTCAAAGTTTAGGTTATAAATAGAATGCTACCAGCAATTGAAAACAACACTACACAAATTCGTTTGGTACATTAATCGATTCAACATACTCATATCTGTTTAGTAATTGAGATTGTCGTTATCGTTATAGATTTAAAAAAATCTGTATCCCTTTTGTTTGTTCATAGATTAAGTTGTTGAATTGAAAATATGTCGTTAGGCATAAATCAATGAGTTCTAATAGACTTTGACTTTGACGTTTTGTGTACTTTGCGAGAATCTAGTCGTTGGATAGAATAAAAGATAGAGTTTCTTTTGCCAAGCTTGGTTCAATTGAAGTGACTGGCGCTGTTAGATCGAAAGATATCATCAGCTCGTCGTCGTTTATTTGAATGTTCCTAATCTGATGAAGTAATTTTGTGGCGGATTTGATGGAATGGTTCGACGAATCCACTAAATGTTTCAATATTCGTGAAATTTCTCTTAATAGCTTGTACGTTGACGTTACAGGTGGTGCTACAATTGAACGTAGTGGGATGTTTGGTTTGTGTATCTTCGGCCTGTCGTACAATCGAGAGGCTGATACTTCTTCTGACAACCAGAGCAACCATTTACTGAGGTACATAGAATGTTTGTACAATGTGGGTGACTGGCCCAACAGCATTCTCCTTCCAACTCAGTCTTCAAGAATTCTTTCCAGTTTTTTCCAGTTCCTATTCATCCTATTGATGTCTGCTCCCGATTCCCAACGTTGTGTGTTTTTCGGCCTTCCCCTTTTCCGTTTCCTTTAAGGATTCCAGGTTAAAGCTCACCTTGTGATGCAGTCTGATGATTTTCGTAATGTATGTCTTATCTACTGAGCGGTCATCCAGAGGTGTCAATGTCTAACCTCAACCAATCCACGAAATTGCGCGACCAACTTCCATTGTAGTGAGGTAGACACCTGTCTCTACTTGAAATGGATTAGCTTTATTGGCCACGACTTCTCACCTGAACTCTAGGAAATACCTTTTGCAGCTAGTCACTGGTGAGTATATGATCATTATCAGGAGGGGGTTATGTGCAGATTTTATCAATTTTATATAATTGAGATCATGAGTCAATTGAAGCTAAACCATAATGGAAAACCTGAATGCACTGGACGGCCGTTTCGTCCTATTGTGGGACTTTTCATCCAGTGCGCATCCACGATCCCAGCTTGCGAGATTCGAAACTAGGACCTATCAGTCTCACGTGCGAACGCTTAAACACTGGACCACTGATCCGGCATCCAACATTGTTATTGTCTAACTTCAGCCGATCCACAAAATTGAGCGACACATCCAACACTGTCTATAGTGAGTTGATATCTCACAACAGACCTAGTTGAACTCCAGTGATCATTGCTTATCACTAGAATCAACATATTTATTTATTGAACGCAGACTAATCAAACATATGAATCCAAGATATAATAACGATTACATAATCATAATGAGATGAACTGAAGAAATATTTCATGGTCATGTTCGTGGACAACATATGCTGACTGAAATGTGTTTGATGGATTAAACGGTGAGAAGTGTCTTTATTTGTTTGATACGTAAAAGCTTTTCACCTTTGACTTTTATACATAACAAATTGACAGGATATAGAAAGTTTCACACAGGTTCATAATAATACTTTGCACGATTGGTATGGTCATACACTGACCGATTTCCACAAATCATCATTGTGAAACCTTTCAATCAATAAACCTTAATTGTATTCATATGTCACATTAGAGTATGTCGTTACTGATTGTTCGGTATTCACATCACGGTCTGTTAATGATGAATGAATGAAATATGGAATACCAACCATAATGTTATTTACCCTATGAAGATATAGATAATTAGAATGCATTTTATTGGAGTTTCAGTGTGTAAAGATATTTCATCATTCATTTTCATCAACATTACTATGGCTGGAATAAGAGTTTGAGAAATGATTAACTATCACGTTATAGTAAAACTGTTATGTGTTAGTTAATAGAATAAAAATGTAAAAATGTGAATTGGATTAACGGTGAAGAAATGAAATTCATCCATGATCTAAGAAAAATTGGTCTTATATGAAGTTTCAAGAAAGAGCTTACTTGAAAGGAAGTAATGAACAGAATAAGCTAGAACTCTCCATCAGTCATTAGATCATAGTATTTGATTCGTTATCAATATATCGGGAAGCGTTTGCTCTGATCTGGCTAGTGAACGTTGAAGCTGTTTCAAACGCTGGGTCGTAACGTGATCTGGTACGGATGCATGATCAAACGCCTTCAGTTTAACAAGTCCACATAAAACAATGTGGTCAGCATACAATGTCCAACACTTGAGCTATTGATTTTGGGGAATTATTTACAGCTACATAGGAAAAATTGGTCATATATGAAATTTTAAGAAAAAGGTTAACTGAAAGGAGTGAATGTAAAGAATAAGCTAGAACTCTGCATCAGTCATTGGAAGTACCCCAATATAACATGGCGTGTAAGAGCAGGTGTAAATAGTAAAATTTCAATTTAAATGTACATGTACATGTTATACATCATTTAATAGAACTTCATTAGATAAGTGACAGAAAGGAAACCACATTGAAAAATATTAATCCATTCAAAAGTTATGAACAATGAAATAATAAGCAGAGATGGATAGTGGCTAGCAGTGGAATGCAGTACGCGCGTTTCGTCCTATTCGGGACTCGTCAGCTGGATGTACCTGCATCTCAGAGTTGATGTTCACTCTGGGACTCGAACCCAGTACCCTCGCTTCAAACGCCATCGCGTTATCCACTCGGCCACTGAGTCCTGATAGCCACTTGCTTGTGCTATGGGGTGAAGTTTGAATTCACTTAGTATTGTTTTTTTGGATCTTCCCATCGATGTGTTTCGGACTGCAACTGGTCAGTCTCTAATTAGTATATGTGCATACCATGCTTGTGAATTAAGGTATATCGAGGCAATACGCACAGAATCGATCACAATGGTGCATGTATATACACTCTCCAACTTCCTTTAAACCTTAAAAAAATTGCTTCATAACGTTCTTCCTTCCTATACTATATCTTTATATACAACCTATCTTTTATATACTTCCATCACTAAATTAATTACTTCTATGAATCGGGTGTTCATCTTGTTGTGCTAACGAGTTATGGCAAATTGGACCGATGCATAAATGTGCCTGATTCTAGGCTGAAGCTGACTGTCGATGAACAGAATATGTTCGACAAAAAAAGAACGCCTGCTTCATTCGTCCTCTCAAAACTACCCACATTGAGTAAAGTTACTTGACGATTAAGTCACCAATATGTGTTTCAATATCACATATAATCACCACAACTACTATTTTGCTACTTTCAATCTATTATACGTACTCACATAAGAAATATTTTACTAAAAGTAACAATAATGATAAGAATAGAATCTATTATGTGATAGTGTGATCTGTCCGTTGACTTCGGTCATTGTTGTTGTCGTTCTAATATCAATCATTTATCACAATCACTTCCAAGAGTACGAAGTGTTAATCGTCTCTGTACTGATTCTAACACCAAATTCGCTTTTATGCGCGCTCTACTAAGAATGAGAGCGCAGTATTCAAGGAGTGGTCGAACACAAATTTTGTACATTGAAATACCTGATTCATTGGTACAAAGGTTCCGATGCCTATAAGGCTTTAGGACTTGGAAGTTTGTTCCATTATTTGTTCTGTAAACGACGAGTCTTAGGAGTACCTAAGATCTAAGTCGACTACAGTCTGTAACCTATATGACACTTCACCATCTATAGTAAGATCTAAGTTCAGTGATGGATGTACTGTGGTATCTGTTTATGTGTTAAGCCCATTTACTTTATTCTAGTTGCTGGCCAAGCCAATTCGCCTATCCATCATGAGTCATATTTTGATGTTGTTATATATTCGCTTATTAACCTTGACTATACTTTTATATGAGCGTATATGTGTACCCTTCGTATCTTATTCATCATATGTCTGTCATTCATTTTTGTCTGATTACAAATATTGAGTAATGCTTGCTCATAGCGAGTTGGCTTCCCAGCCACCTCCAATATGCATTATCTTTCGCCTCGCTCTCGAGTTGGCTTCCCAGCCATCTCCCATGCATGTCATTTCCACCTCGTTCGCTTCCTTCGCTTATTCGCCGCTCACTCGCTCGTTCATATTCCCTCAGGTGTTGTTAACTTTCTGACCTGAATTATTCGACAATAAACTGTAGTTGCTACTATCCTTTGTCTTCTGATTTTGCGCACCGTTAAGATTATAATTATAACGGTTATCGAAGTAAACGATTAACGAGTCGCGGCACTACAGAATTGGAGGCCTCGCCGAACGAACATGGACCAGAATTGTTAACCTCAACTTACGAACACTCAACAGAAATGGATGCCTCGCCGAACGAACATGGACCAGAATTGTTAACCTCAACTTACGAACACTCAACATAATTGGTAATCTGTACGTGCGAACACGCAACAGATTTGGTGACCGCAACGAGCGAACACAAACCAAAAATGGAACCGCCGATAACATATTCCATTATCTTTCGAATAATTATCATATGCTCATTATAACAATAATGTCATGTCGTTATCTAACGTGGAATTATTATTTTTGTTCGTATTGACATTCACGCAGTCAAATCACTAATCGAACAAATTATAATTATATGGACATTACACGTTATGTTATTCGAAACTCACTGGATTATTTTTTATTATCCAACGACGAAAACGTTTACTGATTCAAGTGAGTTCGTTTCAATTTTTTCATGCCATTTTCGGTCTAATATTACACTCTATGATAGACATAAGTTTGGAGTCATACTCCCGATAGTAAGAACTTATGTTCTCGACGCATTAATGTTCACTCATATCAATGGTACGCAGCAATCATCGTTCCCTAAATTTTCAGCAACAACCTAAACCGAAATTCTGCAAACGAAGTATTCGACGCCGCATTACCAGCCGATCAGTAATGACTATATTCATATTATCTGTTCATTCATATGTATAACTGAACGCTGCATCATCCATTGTCCATAAACACTATTCGATTACCGCAATTAATTTTCTATTTCCATTGCACTGTACACCAGAACATAGAGTTTAGGGCTGGTCTCTCAAAGATACACTCTTGTTTGTCACATACAAGTCAGTCTCACTCACCGTCATCGATAATCATGTGTATTGATATTTTTATTATGCCTTAATACGGTTTCGTAACAAACGAGGTTGAGCGCATATCCCTCTAACTACACAAACCACGCTAGGCTTCTAGACCAAAAAGGAATACGACTCCGCATATCTCGTCTCCACAGTCACTATCCTGTTCCTCTGGTCATTCTACTAATACATATTTAACGATAACTCGACACAAACGACAACGTACACTGACTTCGTATTTTATGATCATTACCAATAGCAGTATAGCAACGAATATCCCCCGTTGATGCAGTCATCATCCTACGGCTGGATTATTTTTATCCCACATGAACTTCGGTTATGTAAATTCGAATCTACTCATCGCTTACTTACTTACTTACGCCTGTTACCCCTTGTGGAGGAGCATTCTCCATCCAACTATATCCTGAGCCTTCCTTTCCAGTTCTTTCCAGTTGATATTCAGCCTTTTCATATCGGCTTCTATTTCCCGGGATAGTGAGTTTTTTGGCCTTCCACTTTTCTGCTTCCCTTCCGGATTCCAAGTTAGGGATTGAGTCGTGATGCACATTGGTGATTTCCTCAATGTACGTCCGATCCACTTCCAACGTCTTTTCCTAATTTCCCCTTCAGCTGGAGCTGGTTTGTTCTCTCCCAAAAAACGCTGTTGCTGATAGTATCCGGCCAGTGGATGTTGAGTATTTTGCGTAGACAACTGTTTATAAATACTTGTACCTTCCTGATGATGGCCGTATTAGTTCTCCACGTTTCAGCTCCATACAGTAGGACTGTCTTGACGTTCGTATTAAAGATTCTGACCTTGAAATTGGTTGACAGTTGTTTTGAGTTTCATATGTTCTTCAATTGTAGAAGTGCTGCCCTTGCTTTGCCAATCCTCGCCATTACATCTGCATCCGATCCCCCTTGTTTATCAACGATGCTCGCCAGGTACTTGAATGTTTCCACCTCTTCCAGAGTTTCGCCATCAAGTGTGATTGGGTTGGTGTTCTCTGTGTTGTATTTGTTGTATCTGAGAATCCTGCTTTTTCCTTTGTGAATGTGGAGGCCTATCGATGCGGAGACTGCCGCCACATTTGCTGTCTTCATCTGCATTTGTTCGCGTGTATGAGAGAGGAGGGCTAGGTCATCTGCGAAGTCCAAATCATCTAATTGATTCTGAGCTGTCCATTGTATTTCGTATTTCTCTTCAGATGTCGAGTTCTTTATAATCCAATCAGCCACTAGAAGGAAGAGGAATGGGGAGAGTAGACAGTCTTGTCTGACTCCGGTCCTTACTGGAAATGCATCTGTCAACTGTCCGCCATGCACCACTTTGCACTGTAGTCCATCGTATGTGTTTTGGATAATGTTGACAATCTTGTCAGGAACTCCATAGTGTCGAAGAAGTTTCCATAATGTTCTCCTGTCCACGCTGTCAAACGCCTTCTCATAGTCAATAAAGTTGACGTATAGTGATGAGTTCCACTCAACTGATTGTTCAACGATGATCCGTAGTGTCGCAATCTGGTCTGTGCACGACCGATCCTTACGGAATCCAGCCTGATGATCCCTAAGTTCGGCGTCTACTGCGTCTTTCATCCTATTCAGCAGCACTCTGTTGAAAACTTTTCCTGGTACTGATAACAAACTGATGCCTCTGTAGTTCTCACATTGGCTCAGATCTCCTTTCTGTGGTATCTTGATGAGATATCCTTCTTTCCAGTCCGTTGGCACTTGTTTCTCTTCCCAAATCTTCTTGAATAGAAGGTGAAGCATATTTGCAGTTATTTCCTACCCGCCCCTCTTCCGATCTGCTGGTATATTGTCAGGTCCTGCCGCCTTCCCACTTTTGATTTGTCTGATGGCCATCTTGACTTCTTCGATCGTTGGTGGAGTGACATCTATTAGAAGGTCTGTGTGGGCTGCTTCGATGTTCGGTGGATTCAATGGGGCTGGTCTATTCAGCAGTTCCTCGAAGTATTCTGCCCATCTTTTCCTCTGTTCTTGAATCTCAGTGATTGTCTTTCCTTCTTTGTCCTTGACTGGTCTCTCTGGTTTGCTATATCTCCCTGCCAATTTCTTCGTTGTATCATATATTTGTTTCATATTCCCTTCTCTTGTAGCTTTTTCCGCCGTCGTTGCTAGTTCTCCCATGTAGTTCTGCTTGTCGGCTTTAATGCTTTTCTTCACTTCCCTGTTTGCTTCTGCGTAGTCTGCTTGTGCTTTGACTTTCTCTGCTCGTGTTCGGCTGTTGTTAATTGCTAGTTTCTTGTTCTTCCTTTCTTGAATTTTGTCCAGGGTTCCCATAGAGATCCATTCCTTGTGATGATGCTTCTTAGGACCGAGAACCTCCTGACACGTTGAAGTTAGTGCTTCTTTTGTCCCTTTCCAGTTGTCCTCCAAAGTAGTTTCTTGTTCTTTCAGTAAATCCTGTAAAGCCTGGAACATGTTGTTGAGAGTCATCTTGAATTCATGGAGCTTGTCAGTATCTCGAAGGAAGGCTGTATTGAACCTTTGTAGTGCTGTTCGTCCAGTTGTTCAGTCTTTCTTTAGCTTCAGTCTCATCTTGGCCACAACCAGGTGGTGACCTGAAGCTATGTCAGCTCTTCTCCGGGTTCTCACATCTTCCATTGATCTTCGGAATTTTTTGTTGATACAGATGTGATCTATTTGGTTCTCTGTGGTGTGGTCCGGTGAGATCCATGTAGCTTTGTGTATGCGTTTATGTGGGAATATTGTGCCGCCTATAACCAATTTGTTGAAAGCACATAGGTTTGCAAGTCTCTCCCCATTTTCATTTCTCTCTCCTAGTCCATGTCGTCCAATTATATCTTCATATCCTGTGTTGTCCACTCCAACTTAACATTTAGATCTCCCATAAGGATGGTGAGGTCCTTTCGTGAGCACTTTGCTATAATTGATTGCAGCTTTTCATAGAACTGATCTTTATCGTCGTCGTTGCTATCATTGGTGGGTGCATAACATTGGATAACGTTCCTTGTGATCCCTTGCTTCTTTGTTCTGAATGATGCTTTGATTATCCTGGGTCCATGAGATTCCCATCCCACAAGTGCATTTTGTGCTTCTTTGGACAGCATTAGAGCAACTCCCTGAGTGTGTGGAGCATTTTCCCCTTCGTGACTGGAGTACAGCAGCATCTCTCCTGTACCTAGCCTTTATTGTCCAGTTTGTGTCCAATGCGTTTCGCTGATTCCGAGTACTGCCAAGTTGTATCT